>NC_080068.1:12252689-12556224 GCF_949987535.1 Balaenoptera acutorostrata
ATTAACTTTTCTAAAATGCAAACGACATATGGTCATTTAACTTAATTGATTTGCTAGACTCACCATTGCCTACACAATTAAGTCTAACCTCTTCATCAAGACAAAGAAGGTTCTGTCTGATCTATTTCAGACTAACTCTCTAGCTTCCTGCCTCTACTACATACTCTGTTGCAGCTGTGCTGAACTTCCGAACATACTGATACAGACTTTCTCACTCTGTATCTACTCAAGTTTCAAGCTTTTCCTAAGGTACTCTCTCCTCTCTTCACTGCCTTCAAAAATTCTCAGGATGAATTGACATTTCTTCTTCTGTTTCTTTTTTTTTTAATCTGCACTGTACCCAGTATTGATGTCTATTATCGGATTAATAGTTTTGCCTGATTTTCATATGTATGTACACATCTGTTTCCCTGTATTTTAGTTAAAATTCCCCCAGGAGCAGGGATCCCTGAAGACAGTGATTCACATGCAATTAAGTGATTTGGTTGATGAACCCAGAACACTGTTGTAGAGAAGGGAGAAAGTGAGACAGTGAAGAATAGCCAGTAAAGAATGAATATCAAGCCAGATACCACTGTGGGCCACTGGAGCTTAATCTTATAGGAAAATTCTGAAAAATGGTAGAACATAAGCCTCAGAATTCTCTCTCCTAACAAGTGAGGAAACTACAGAATGTATATACCAACTTCAATCATTAGATATGGATTACTGTTAGATGGGACTGTGTGTGTGTGTGTGTGTGTGTGTGTGTGTGTAATTGTTCCTCTGGCCTGTCCTGAGGCAGCAGTAAAGGAGTCTTCTAAGACTGTTGGTATGGCCCTCAGGAAAAGGGATGCAGATGAAAGGTAACCCCATACATTGAAATGATATGGCCCCAGAGATAATAGAAAATGCTACACCCTGTTATAAACTCCTTTCAGGCAGAAATAATGCCATATTTGTCATTTTACTTCCATTGCCTAACCCAGTCAATTCCTGGTGGAATATTGGGACCACATATACATTGTGAATGAATAAGTTATAAAGTAAAAACTCAGTGGTATCACAGTAGCTTACACTAGCACTTACTGAGTATTTTTCATATGCCAGGAACTACTGTATGTTTTTTATTGGCTCTGTGTTCTTTATCAATGCATTGAACTGAAATGAAGCAAGAATAAACAATTTAAACTTTTTTGCTTGTGGAAACCTGAAAAAAAAAATCAGTCAACCAATCAACTTGATCAGTAATAATTAATTTTCAAAGAGTAGAGCTCAATTAACATTTCATTGAGCACTACAGTAAGCCTAGGCATTTGCAGTTATTGCAACTCATAGTGTAGCATAGAGGTTTAGAGAGTGGACGCAGTGCCAGACTGTCTCTATTCAGTTGTTAGTTTCACCACTTGTCAACGTGTGACCTTGGGCAAGTTATCTTAAATCTCTGTTCTGTGAAAAAAGCATAATAATAGTTTTTAAATCACAGGGTTCTTAAGGTCCTATAAATTAACAAATCAAAGAACATAGAACAGTGCCTGGTGCATTGTAAGCACTCTGTAAACACTATTACTGCCAATGTATCTTAGGGGAGAATGAATTCATTTTCAAAGACTCTAAGACTATAGTTCTGTATCCAACCACAAGCAAGAACTGTGTTTGAAATTTGTTTTATCTGTAAAATTCCTACAGCATTTTTCATACATTACTTATGATAGACTACAAATGACTATAATGTAGTATATACTATCAATATGTTTATTCTGTGAGATCAAATGGATATGTCTTCTTAGGTATGCATACTCAAGTTGTGCATACCAACAGCACAAGATATCATAAATAATGAGAATAACAGGGTAATTGCTTTGGGGTTTCTATAAATAGCTATACATCAAAAGGCAGTCTTCATATTAGGAAAAAAGACCTTTATCTGTGTTATATTTTTCTGCTATAATTACGCACAATCATGCCTAATGAAAGCAGTGGCCTGGGCCATATACTTCTCAGTGTTCCAATCCTGCAGTGCCTAGTGGGAAGTTAGAGCATAAGGGAAGTAGCTGGCAGGTGGGTAGACAAATGAGCTTCTGCAACCCAGTGCTAGAGAAACCTGAGAAACATATAGCAAGACCCGAAAACTAAGTGCCAGAAGGGGAATCAAGGATTGGGTTTCATAGATCAGTGTTTCTTATTGCTCCTTTATGACATCTCTCCTTTACTTCCTTTTCTATAAGGAATGATACATTTTATATTTTAGCCAATTTCTTCTCTATAAAAATGTTCCATGAGGGAATGTCAAAGTTGGTTAACTGTATAGTCCTGGCTAGACCTTCGCACATAATGAACATCATTGTCTTTTGTCTGGAAACAATAGCACACGTGTGGACTGGTAATAGACTCTTGATGAACACAGAGGTTTCGTTTCATAAATTTGTCTTCAAATCCTAGAACTCAGTAGTTCACTCCACTTCTAGAAGACAAGCACATTATTCTCTTGAGAGTATAGCTAAATCAATCTGAGAATAATAATAAAAGCAGCTTACATTTTGTTTTTAACTTATTCTGCCTCCAAGGTGGTGTTCTATTCCCTGTAGCATTCTTCACTTAAACATTATACATTATCTGATTTTATTTTTCCACTTTAGAAAAATTTATTCAGAAGCCAATCTCTTCTGTTGTAATGTTTTATAGTAAAAACAAGTTCAGGAGATGATTGAAAATGTGACTGGCGGAATCCTAAAGTCATCTTTCTGAAAGTCATGAAATTTCTGAAAAGTATCTGCTACCTGCATGGCATATTCCCTGTGGCCAAAGACCATGCATGACCGCACCTCATCTTTCTCTCTCTGTGAATTTTTTTTAATTGAAAATAAAATACTTCAGGGGCAATATGCATAATCTGAAAGTTGAGAAGGCAGAGATTCCAAATGTAGAGCAGAGCCTGAAACATAGTAAGGACTCAAGAACCTAGTAAATGATAGAAGAATACCACTAATGTGTTGGGATTTTTGGACATAAACGTCACTCAGGAAAATTTTGCCATGGAGAACAACAGAGATCGTCAGTATCACTTCTGTTTCTTCTCTAAAGAAGCGACATACACAGTTCTAAGAAAGAAAACTAATGATTGAGTTCCCGTGAGACACTGGGGCCTTCACGTAAGTTTCCATTTGATCCTCACAACTACCTTATTTGGTTAGTATTACCTGCATTTTACTCATAATTGAGTATCTGGAAGACTCTTTCTTTCCCCCCGGTCATACTATTGGTAACTGGCAGAATCACAATTTAAACCTAGGAATTGCCCCCAAACTAAAGCTTTTCCCAATATCTTGTTATCTCTTCTGATCCAGTAGGTAATTAAGAAATTGTCATGATAGTGTTCTGAATATTTTTTAATGAAAAAATAAATTAGAAAACAGTTAAACTTTACAGAGTTTTATGAATTATTTTCTTTTATCCTGAGATTAGAATTCCAAATATAAATATCCTCAGCCAGTTTGAGGGCAAAACAATTGCCTACTGAGGAATCAGTTCTTTCTTTGTTTCCTAAATGTATTGCAGCTATGGCTGTGGTCTCACATCAGTCTCCAAGGATCTTCCTACAGAAGGAAGGAAGATCCTTCCTTCTGTAGGAAGGATCCTATAGATCCTTCCTATGAATGCTCCCAGGGGGTGGGCCACATGTGATGACCAGTGACTCAGCAGTGGTGGACTTTGAAGGTACCGGTAGGACAGCTGTATGTTTAACTGTCTGTCTATAAAAATTCTGCCTCTTTAAAAATACTGCCAACCATTCTCCTATGGAATGAAGACTGTCTCATTTGGATTCAAAACATCCACCCCCAGTCCAAACGGAGCAAAGCCCTGTAGGTGCGCTGGATGCTGTCACCCAAGGTTTCATTAGCCACTCCCACCTGCCCTTGTATATTATCATTTTTAGTAAGCCTCCAGTTATTTCACTCATATGACTAAAGTCTCCTTCTCAAGCCTGTGATTAAAATATGCTGCTGGTCTTTTTAGGCCACTGCTCTGCGGAAAACATTTGCTTCTTCGTGATCGCAATGCTTCTAAGTATTGCTCTTGCCCTGTTCTGGGAATGGTTGAGGTTCCTTCAGAGGGTTGCAAGGTACCAAGGCCAACATTTTCTCAAAAGTCTTTCACCTGTTTTTTTCCCGTTAGAAGATTTGCTTTCCTTATGAGCTTTAGTTAGCGCCCAGATTTGATATGTACACACCCTTGTGCTGTTACATACTTTGTTTACAAATGTTTATTGAGCATCGAAAGTATGTTCCAGGCACTTATCTAGGCAAACCTGAGAAACTTTCCTGAACAAAGCCGGGAACCCCACCCTCCTGAAGTTATATTGGTTGGAAAAAAGAGTAGAAAATAAACAATAGCTGTGATAGACAAGATTAGGGCAAAGTAAAGGAGAGCCGGAGGGTGTGGCTTGCAATTTTAAACAGGGCAATTACCCTGGGATAATTGGGAAAGTGACATTTGAATGAAGACTTGAAAGAGGTAAGAAAAATTAGTCCTGAGGATATCTTAAGGGAAAATACAAAGGCTCAAAGGAGGGATGTGCTGGAGAATTAGCGACTATGCCTGTCTGGCTGAAGCTTTGAGTATTGTGGTGGGAAAGGATTTCAGAGATGACTGGGGCTGGGTCATGAAGAGTCTTCATGTTTTACAGTGAGGGAAGAAGAGAGACTTTGAAAAGTTTTAGGCAGAGGAGGGACATGATATGCCTTACATTTTAAAAGGATCACTCTGACTATTGTGTTGATGATAGACTGTGGGAGGACATGGGCAAAAAGACTATTTTACTAACTGAGGGTAGCTCCCCCCCAGGATATGGCAATCTGTCCCCAGGACTGATTGGATATTAGAGAAATAGAGGAGTCAAGAATAACTTCAAGATGTTGGCTTGAGCAACTGAAAGGAAAACTGCCATTAATTGGTTACAGATGGAGCCAATTTTGGAGGGGAGATAGGTTTAATTTTGGATACATTAATTCTGAAATATCGATTAGTAATGGAAGTAATTAGTCATTCAGCCCAAATAGGCAGTTGACTATATATAAAAGTCTGGAGTCAGGACAGAGGTCTGGCCTGGAGATCTATGTTTGGGACATATCACTAGGATGATGATATTTAAATCCAGTCTTTCTCTCTGCTTAACTGTTTTTTCCTTACTACTTATGGCTATTAAAATAGATCATACTATCTTGATAAGAGTAGCTAAAATGCTATATATTTTACTTTTTCCTGTTGCATTTTTATTTGTCTCCTTCTGTCTGCCAGAATAGAATATCCAGGTGATGATTTTTCTCTGCTATATCCTCAGAGCCTAGAAAAGTGTATGGCTCATATTTGCTGCCAATAAATGTTGTTGTTTCCAGCCATAGTCAGATACCCCTTAAATTGCTAGGACTGAAATTCTTAGAAATTTTTCTCTGTGTTTGTCCTTCCACCTACATTCTCTGGGATCCTGATCCAGAGGTATTTTCATTTGGGTCTTCTCTGACCTCATTTTCCTGAGGTTCAGATGCAGGATGATTCCTTGGCATGAACAACTTCCTTCCAGTTCCATTTTCTACCATACACCCTCTGAATTTAAAATGCAATCATTTGTGGTCCTCTCATTATTTTTTAGAGTTATGTATTCAGTCTTTTGAAAAGCAATGGGAAAATACATTTCTATACACAATTATTATAGATCATCTGGACTTGTTTAAATTATCTAAAATTAAGAAGGCCTGTATTACTAAGGCAGAGAGGTGAAAAACAATTTCTTTTGTACTGTCTCTTCCTTTCAAACAGCTTGCTAAGAAGCCTGTTCATCTCTGGCTCGCTAGAGTACAGTATTTGTTTAAACAAATTGTAAATGAACACTTTCTGTACACCAGCTGACAGGCAATGACTTGTAAAAATGGAGGAATTTTCACATTTACAAATGAATTACTTGTTATAATAAAACCAAGAAAGCACAGTTTTTCCATTCCTACCTCTAGCCCACCTTTCCAGTACAATTGATTTGTATTGCTTAGTAAATTTGCCTTTTAGAAGGATAATAGTTAACCTCAGTCTATACTAAAATCAAGGTCAATTTCCCACTATTAATACTCAGGAAAGCGAAAGGTTGAATTGTTGTGTAGTCATGGATTTTAGAAACTGGATAGACTGAAAACAAAACAGAGGTAGAGTCTGAAAAAGCAAGCTTTGGAATTGTCATTTTTTTTTTTTTTTTTTTTTACCTTGTCTTATATTTCAGAATTAGTTTCAGTCCTAACCTCTTCCTTTGTTATTTTATAGGTCAGTCCCTGAAAAGTTAATTAATTCAATCTGGGACACTGAACTAGTTAGTAGCAGTGGCTGCACTTGATTTCTGTTCCATAAATGTTTCTACTCTAAACAGTCTTTTTCACTCTGGGTCCAAATAGGAATGTATGACAATAACAGCTTAACACTTTTTCTTGGTAATTTTATTCTGATTTCTGTTTTGGTGAATTAAGTCATTATTCATATTAATCATGAATGAGAGAGGGTCTGTAATTTGAAATCATTTGAGAACTGTATAGCTTTAGTAGTCAAATTTTATTTCGTGACCAGCATTTGATAAAAGAAACTCCTTTTAGAGGCTCAATGCCCCTACCATGTGAGAGGTAGAAATTACAAGAAAGGTGCTGATTACAGCTTGACCTAAGCAATCAGGGATTTCTTAAAAAGCAAGTGTACTCAATAGCAGCAGTTTTGCTTTATTATTTGTAGTTGTTCTATTTGAAGTCAGTTTAACTTAGTTTCTATATTGTTCATGAAATACTTTCCTTTCTAAATCTTTATTTTATTGGGAAATAGATCCATTTAACTTTCAGCTGCAGCTTGGTTTTTCTTTTTCTATATTTTTAAAAAAAGAAACCATGCTTGTACTTATTTTTCAAGCATGTACCTTCCTTCTGGGAGTAGACAGAATCTCTGAGCACAAGTGCTTTCCCAGCTGCCGTATCTCACAGCCTTCAGATCTCAACATGTTCATCACTTCCTCTGAGAAGCCTTCCAAGATCTCCTTGACCAATCCAATTCCCATTTTACTCTCTTATCACATCATATATTTCCATAGTGAATATTTCATTTTACAAGTACAACATTTTTTGTTATTTGATTAATGTCAGTCTCCCTCTCAAAAATGGAATTTCCCTGAGACGGAAAACATGGACTTTTACTCACTATTTTATCTCTAGCATTATGGGGTAAATCCTTTAGGAGGATTCAAAATAGGCACTGAATGAATATTGAATGAATGAATGAATTATTCAAAATGCTGCCGAATACAGAATCATTTATAGCAAACACAATGCTTTCACAAAGTTGTTTTGCTTTTAGCAGGGTTACAAACCTACTGAACTGTACTGATATGAGCAAAGAAAAATGTACCTTTTCTTTTTATTTTTCTTATAAATAATTTGATATTCTTCAGGAATTTCTCACCTCACAGATTTACCCCTGGGTTGACATGGGTGGCTCAATTTAATTCTTTCCTGTAAACTCACTCCAATTCAATAATTTTAGATATCTGAGTCTGTGTAGATTTCAACCCTTCCCCATCTCCTCCATAAGCTGGAGTCCAAGTGTTTGTTATAAGTTAGTATGACCTGAAAAAGAATATAGGAAATTTTTTGAAGAATTTATTAATAAAATTATTACTTCCAAAACAATTCCTATATAAATTTTACTCTAAGCTTAGGGCAGGGGGGGGGCATTTGAATGAAATGAAAATAAGTTTTCATTTTTGTTTCTCTATGACCTAACACAGTGGCTAGCACATAGTTGCTCAAAAAAAACTTCTTTATATGAATGAATCAAAAACATATTAATCAAAAGAGAGGGAGACATGAATATTTGTAAGTATCTGCCGAAAATTATGTGTAGCCAGAGTATGTTTTCTGTGTATATTTCTGCTTTGATTCAGTAAATAGTTCTGAAAACATTTCTGATAGCTTGAGTATATATGGGGCCTAATAAACATGCCAAATGAATCTTTAAAAAGTCAAGTTAATAGCTCAGATTGCAAATCTCATTTTATTTTACAAGAAATAAAGAGCTTGATCAGTTAAACTGTAAAGATAGAAACATAAATAGGGGTAGTTAAGAAGTTAAATCTAAAACAGCCTTTTAGCATGTTATCAGAGAACAAAAATGGCAGCGAAACAAGGGTCTAATTTCTCTTGTAAGACGCAGAGACATCCAGATAGAGAGCAAAGATTAGAATCTAGTGGGAAAACTGGGTTTAGTACCAATAGTTAATGGCCAAAACTGTAAAAGATGAACGCCCATTAGACTTGAGTAGGCAGCAGAGGGCTAGACCCAGCTGTTATCAACAGGAAGAAATCCAACCAGGCTGGCAGGGCAAGGTAGCTGGCCACCATGCAGACAGGTGTTTGGTGACAGTCCGGTTTACCCTTTCAGTACAGATAAGCAGATGGTCTCTGTTAGGAATAAGTGAGGAACAGTGGTTCTTAAGCTTTAGTGTACATCACCCAAAAAGCTTATTAAAAATGCAGATTCACAGGTCTCATACTTAGAGATTATGATTACGTAGGTTTCAGTAGGACTCTACTTTTAGCTGGTACCAGAGGAAGTTCTGATGCCCCAAGCACTCTTTCAAAAACACTCAAGGTCTAAGAAACATTAGTCTTTTTTTATGTAAATTGAACATTTACTAATGAATGATTACCTAATGTAAATATAAATATAATGATATTGTTGGGAAGGGGGAAATTTCCCCCTTCTACCACCCCTTAGTTCTTGTGGCTGGACTAATAGTAAAATAGACACAAGACAGATTAACAGGAGAAAAAGAAACAAATTTTAGTTTTCACACGTGGAGATCTCACAGAAATGAGACCTAAGACGTGGCCAGAGCAAGCAGCTTTTATGCTTTTTAGACAAAGAAATAATAAATTTATGAGGAATTAACAGGACAAAGAAACGTTTTGCGTGCACAATTAGTGAAAAATCTAAACAGAGTTCGGGCGTGGGGTAGTAAATTAAAGAAGTAACAAGGCTTGTTTATATAGTGTCAAGTGAAAAAAAATGCACAACATGAGAGTTGTGAGCTAAGTTTTATTTGGGGCAAAATGAGGACTGTAGCCTGGGAGAGAGCCTCTCAGATTATCTCTAAGGAACTGCTCTGAAAAGGTAGGGAGGAAGGTCAGGATTATGTATGATTTTAGTGAAGAGAGATTCGTGCAGTCAAGCATACATTTTGGCAGAAGGTTGCTGCTAGGCACGAGGAGCAGATGTCACCATTAATGATTTTAGTGCTTTGCTAGATATGAGAAGATGCAAGACATTGGGCTCATAACATTTTCTCCTGAAAATATCTATCTGACGGACTGTTCGGCCAGTTTTTCCCAGAGCGCAGAGTGCTTCACCTCATTCCTAATCTCTACCCTGAACTCCTTTCAGGGTGTGTTGAAGGTCAGTGACCTCAGTAGGCAGTGACCTAATCCTTGTAGAGGCAGATGGCAGGTGACAATTTTTAGTTGGCAGTAGGGTTCTCAGCCCTGAATTCCCTGTCTCTGGCGATGTGTGTCCATCTATCTCCAGATGAAGGGAGTGTACCTTTCACGTGAGAGATTTATTTCCTGCTTTCAGGGAGACAAGAAGGAGAATCACAGTGACCCTCTCGTGTTGCCCAGTTCTTAACTTTAATTCAAAATAATCAATATGCCATTGAGGCACATTGTGGGGTGGCCTACCCTGAGCCCCAATAACATAAACAGAATTCATCTGGATTAAGAATATTAAAAAAACATACATTTAGGATATTTAACTGAGATTAAGGTTCAAACTATTTTCCTTTTACAAACCAAAAGCAGATTCTCCTTCATTTAAAGTTCCAACAACCTTAAAAGTCTAATTTGAAGCTTTCAGACCCCCATTCTAGTCAGTTTGGCATAAATTTCAGCTGAACGTAATAAGAAAGACCTTGCTGGTACAGTGGCTTATGGGTATATAGTCCCGTGGGGCATTCCTTGCATGTAATTGCCTCTTCCTAAGACCGGAACTCCTTGTCCTGTGCTCTAAAATTCTGCCTCAGAGGCTGGGAGAATTTCCTCCTGTTTCTGCATCTCTGAGGTCTGACTTGCATGAGACAGCCTGAATTATGTACAGTTTTGTCTCCAGCATTCCCCTTCAGTACGCATTGGACACTCAGTAAATACATACTAAAGAAATGAGTGAATTTTTGTATATAGCAACATCAGAATTTCCCATATAATCATTTCTCCTTCTTAAAGATTTTTGTTAAAACTGGAGATAATCTTAAAATAATCATGTCCTCTCACTTTATAGTGGAAACAACTGGGACAGCTATGCCTAAGTAACTCAGTATCTACATTTTGACTTTGTCCATAGGGTGTTTTATTTTACATTTATCTATTCTATCTCCCCAATTCTATTTTTTTTTCTTATATTATTTAATAGTTTTACATTTTCATCACTTGGAGAGTACCAGTCTATAGGATCTATCTCATGCCAGTTTGCTATTAGAGTCTCAAAAGGACTTAATTGCTTACTGTACTCAGCAAAGTCTAGAAGGGAATTCACAAATGTCTACAGGCATGTATTTGTTCACATGAGCAAAATGCTGGGGACAAGATTTGAAAACAAGTTTGATCTTTTAAATTTAAATTTCTAATGAAATGCATCTTTTTAATTTAAAGAAAAATATTACATAGAGTAATATACTTTTTTAAGGAATATAATAGTTTATGTTTTGAATATATATTTACTAACAGGTAAGTAAAAACTGTAAAACTCATGAACAGTGATATCAGTTATATATTTAGCTGTGAGTAATGAACAAACAAACAAAAAAATATACTACAGTCATTTAAATAAATATAGAATATGTTTGTTTCAAGCACAGGAAATCTAGGAGTAGCAATCTAGGGCTGACACTAGGCCTCAGTGAAATCAGTAAGGTCTGGACTTTTAGGGCTACCATGCCTTACTGAGCAGCTTAAGTCCAGCGAAATGTCATCTGACCAATGGGAAAAGGGGACTGAGTGGCTACCCTTTGTCCAGAGGAAATACCTTATTTCTAATTCCCAAGGTGCCAAATGGGTCAGCAGTAGTTCTCTCCTTCTGTCTTTTTGTTTCACCAACATAGTAGGTGGTTTTTTTCATCATGGTCATAAGAGAAGGCTATTGTACATCCAAGCCTTTGCATAGGGGTTCAAGGCAGGAAGATAGAAGGGTTCAAAGGTTTATTTCCCAGAAAAACTTTACTTGGAAAATGAAGTTTTTATAGGGCCTGTTGCCATTAGCTTATTGTACATAATTGTGCTATGTACCATCTCTAAATGTAAGAGAGCTGGAGAGAGCAAGTATATTTAGGTGGTACATCATAACCTTGGTGAGGGGGAAATCAAGATTCTCTCTGTAAGAAGTAAGAGAGAATGGATATCAGATAGGCAGCTAGAAGTGGCTGGCCCAGGGAATATTTAGATGAAGAAAGAAAAAGACCAAATAAATATGAGCCTTGGGTCAAGGTTAATAGTGCTTCAGATTTTCAACATGAAGATCAAATCTCAGCAGCAAAGTTTTGCTGAAATAAAAGTCTCTTCTTTCATCCACTTTTATTCCCAGTACTATACAAAGCTTCCCATACTTGGCTGCCTGCCATAGGACTAATATGTGAACCAGTTCATTCCTCTTTACTTTTATACTACTTCAGTTCCAGTAACAATATATAAGGCAACAGTCAAACTTCACAGCAAAGAAAAAGAGTTTGGAAAACATAATGAAATATTTATTGCCTACAATAGTATTTCCACAGAATAAAATATTTATTAGTTTTAGTTTGAGATATGAAAATGTTTACTCATTAATTTAAAAATCTATGAATCAATTTAGAAATGAATGCCTGTTTTCAGAACTTACAGATTTTCCTTTGAGTGATTAGCTTTGGTTTTAACAATGTTAAATTTGCTTTTCTGAGTTTTGAATTCTAGAATTTCTGGATTTAGAATACATGATAAATATGTATATTTAAAATATTTTTATACAACCTTGCTCAGTAAAGGTCTAGATTGATTAGATTAAGATATATAAAGAAAAATAGGAACTCTGTTGTTATAACCACAGAAATACTTTCTGAACGATTTGGATTTTAGATTTTAGTAAAACATGTAGGAAGGATTTGTACAGATCAGTTAAAAATGAAAGACTATTATATATACTTGTGATGAAGGGATCCTATAAAAAGTTAAAACATTTTTGACCACTGGATGTGTAGGCATAAATCATATTTAATTTAATTTTTTATGATTAGTAAAAAGTGTACTCACCTCATTTCTGATTTATATGGTATAACTGTGGCTTTATATCAGATACAGCTCTAATTGATGTTCCTCAGAAAGAATGGTAATTAAAATACCTATGAAAATTAATAAGTTGAAAGATAAAGGGAAAATATTTTGGACATATTGATTTATATCCAGCAATCTTACAAACCAATATTATTAATTTCAAAAGTAAGTCATATTTTCTGCAAATAATGACAGTTTTATTCTAATTTTCTGATGCTTTTTACTAATTTTTCTTGTATAATTGCACTAGCTAGAAATCACAATACAGTGTTGAATAGAAATACCACAGGCATATATTTCTTATTCCCAGAATGCTTTTACAGTGTCACCATTGGGTATGATGTTTGCTGTGTTACTTAGTTTTATAAGATTAAATATATGGGGTTTTGTGTTTGTTTTTGATATTTTAATGCACTAAATTATATTAATATATTTTCTAATTTTGAAACAACCTGTCATTCTTGGAATAAACACAAGATATTAGATATTTTTCCTTATGTATTACTGAATTTGGTTTGCTAATATTTTCCGTAGGATTTTGGTATCTATTTTCTATGACAGAGATTTGTTTTCTTGTTTTGCCTTTCTCTGGTGGGTTGAAAACAAGATTATCTTGGGCTCTACAGGTGATATTGAGGTGTGGGGGGGGTGATGTTCCTTTTTTACATTTCTGAAAGAACATGATTATTGTTATTATTCAATAGTCACAAGAACTCACTTGTAAAAATTTGGGATCCTGGTGTTTTTGTGGGAAGATTTTATCTTCATTTTAAAAATGACATCTATTTAAAGAGAAACACATTTTAGAACCAAATACATTTTCATTTTCTTCCAGAATTGATTTTAATAATGTTAATGTATCTAGGAATTTTCCATTTCACCTAAACTTTAAATATTTTTGACATAAAATTATTCATAACATTCTTTATCTTTTTGTTTCCTGTTACATTTATAGTCATGTCTTCCTTTTAATTCCTAATGTTGTTTATATTTGGTTCCTTTCTTTTGCTTTAATTTTTTTCCAGAGGCTTGCTAATTTTATTAGTCTTTTTGCTTTATTGTTCCTCTTTTGTTTTCCCTTTCATTAATTACCACTCTTAAGAACATTATTTTCTACTGTGTGATTTGGATAATTCTGTTTTTCCTTAACTTCTAATTTTGGGTTTTTAACTCATTAATTTTTCCCCTTTACTTTTTTTCTGATGTAATCCTATAAGTCTATATATTTCCCTCTAAATACTGCTTTTACTGCATCCACAGGTTTAGTAAACACTATTGTCACTATCATCCAGAATTAAGAATTTATAATTTACAGGGCTGTTATTTATTTTAAAGTGTATTTAAAGTTTTGTTGTTATTGATGATTAGGAGGTAGAAAATATGGGATTAAAATTACAGAGATTAAGATTAGAGACAAAAATTTGAGAGTAATACTCATAGAGATGATATTTGAAGTCATGGAATGGATACATTGATCACTCTGGCAAATGTGGAGTGAGAAAAGAGCCAAGAAATGACTCTAAAAGACTCTTGGGAAATTTTCTGTTTGTCTATTTTTTTTTCAATTTGCAGAAATTTATCTTTATTCCCCTACAGTATTAAAATAACTCTTTAGCTGAGCTAAGAGAGAGAGATGGTCTTTCCCTTGGGGAAACAACGTGCAATTTGCTAAAAAGGCTAATTTAGTTCTCTGGAAACAGAAATAAAAATTCTTTGTTATCTTTTACAATTTTCCAGTTTAAAATATTTCTGTTGCAGTGGGATCAAGGAAGCCATTTGCCCTAAAGAGGTGTCTGCCTCAGCTTTTATTTTCTGTAACCAGTATCTCATCCATTAAGTACAAGTTTCACTTCTTATTACCTGATTCATAGAATGTTAGAAATGGAAGGGATCTTTGAAGTCACCCAATCCACACCCCTTATTTTGCATTTGAGGAAAATGACACCAGAGGAATTGAGTGACTTAATTTTTCATTGCTATTTCTTCAAACAGCCCTATTTTCCTCATTCTTACATCCTACTATGGACACTATTTTTTCAGATCTCAGCCCTTTGGCCGTTCCTTAGGAAATCTTCCTTTAGCTTCCTGCCAACCAACCTTTATAAATTTGCATAGAATAATGGAAACAGAATCTCCCTAGGTTTTATTTATTTTAATTTGGATACTTATTTTCACATTTAAAAAAAGTGTGACTATTTGATAAAAAGTGCCCCACCCACTAGGCTATAAGCCCCATCAACACTGCACTTATAACCTCTGACACATGATATTTGTTCACAAACTGTTGTCGGGCTGGACTTGAAACCCAGCTACGAATCCTGTATTTTTTAAAGGTATCAGTCTGTATCATCAATAGAAACTCTTTGCAATATATTTCTAACATAAAGTTGTTTTCATTTCTATCAAAATTAGGCCCATATGTATAAACACCTCCTTAATAAGTTTTCAACAAACTGAAGTCAATAAAAATGAATAATGATAAGACATTAGATTCTCATTAACTTATTGAAGTCTTGCTAGTGTCTAAAAATGTGTTATGTTGATTTATTTGACATTTTTCTGTGTTGAAATCAGTTAGAGAGGTCATTAAAAACGAAGTTGAATTTATGATTAGCCTTATTTTCTGATTCGTGTTTATTTTTAGAATAATTATTTATAGCATAATTGAAAAATTCTTAAAACAAAATCATACTTTCCTTGCTAATCAAAATATAATATTCTTTTTTTAATCTAGAAGGCATTGCTTACACTGATGATACTATCACCATCATTACCTACATTATTGAGTGCTTATATATAAACCCTGTGCTACATTTATAAACTATAGTACTAGATTGTAAGCACTTTCCATTTAGTATAAAAAAGATTCTCATTGGTCTCAAGGAATGTATAATCAAAAGGGAAATACAGCAAGGTAGATGTAAATAATAAATTACCTTTTAAGTCATTTAGAAGAAAGATGGGTGTAAGAATAAATACACTGGAATAATAGAGAATTGCCATTGCCATCTAACAGCTCTGTAATCCTCTAGGTATTGTAGTCTCTAGTTCCTTTTGGTTTTTTTTTATACATAAAAGCTATTCAATAGATGCATGTAATAGATTTCATATGTTCCGATTAAAAAAAAAAACAGGAACAGTTTACCTCAATTGTGACAATTTATTACAGTGGTACAGAAAGCAGTAGGAAAGAACAAGTAAGAGTATTAACAGTTGCAGCGTCCATCAGGACCAATATTAGCTCTAATAGGCCAACTACAGGTAGGTGGAACATCAGGAGCTCTTTATATTGTTAATTCAGTTATAGTCACACGTCTGCTATTCTGCTGCTAAATAACTAAATGGAATTTGAACCCATTCTTTACATAATAAAGCCTTGATATTTTCCCCATAAAGTCTTAAATAAAGCTTTATTTATTGGGGGACGTACTCTGCTCCATTAAAAATAGAGATATAATTCACATTATTCTGTAATATGTATAAAAACGTATGAAACTGAAGGTTCCACATTGAAACTTCAGTTCCAAAACCACTTGAGAGGAACAAACTTAACTCTCATGGAAGAGTTGTGTTAGATTTTTGTGCTTGTTCTTGTGTTAGATTTTTATACTTATGAGCATCTAAACATCCATTCTTGTCACAAAGGCAGTCTTCACCAAACATCTGCAGAAACATTTGGAATGCTATTGTTATGAGAGGAATTGTCCAAGTGTGCATGCTTTTATAACATACCATTATGGTTGGATTGATAGTCTTGAAAAAAAGAATTCTGAATACAGTATAATGCACTGTCTTAATCATCTGTCACTGTATATTAGATAAAATGACTTGTTTATCATAGAATTCTTCAGAATGGAAATGTGAGTTGTCTTCTAGAGTTGCAAGTGTTATGTCACCTGAAACACTGCTCACTGCAATCAACTTATTTGCTGAGGAAAGCATTATAAACTCTAACAAGGACTCCAGCTATCTGTAAAGCATTCTTTGCTCTTTACTCTTTTTTAAGCAAGGATTATGTTACCCATAATGTTCACTTGCTGTCCCTCACTCCCTCCATTATATTTGCTAAAACACAATGCAGATTTCCATTTTTAAACGTATCTTCACATTACATTGTACCTCCTACTTCCTTTATGAATATCAGTTCTGAAAACGGAATAAGGTAGGAGACTTCTTTTGAATTCAAATATATAACCACATAGACCCGATTTAATTATGGTGCCGTAATCTTTTCCATAATTAAAAATAATACGATCTTTATTTGTATAATCCTGTTAGAGAAATCTATAGTTTAAAACAACCAATTAAATATAGCTATTAGTTACGAGCTGAGATCCGGTATTACAAGTAAAAAGGATGTGAATAACAAAAGAGCAAGGCAGCATCAACTATTTTCTGATTGACTTAGGTTTGAGTGATTCCACTAAAACAGATTTAATGAATGGCAGTCTTTCTGTTTTTCAGATAGGTTTTCCTTAAAATAGAAGTAAAACAATTGCTGAGTGATTATTAATATGTTTTGGAAAATGATCATGACCTAAGCATTGCACTAAATTTTAAAATTTTCACTGAGTTAAATCAAACAACTTAGAAACTTTAAAAGTTAAACTAAAAGAACTTTCAGTGTGATTTTTAAGTAATCAAATGTTTATATAAATTAATGAATGAATAATTTGAGAAAATAATTTGAGTATTTAATCATTCTGTGAGGTTATTGAGAATGTTAATTTTGCATAATGAATGTCAAAATCCTGGGCCTACTTTGTTAGACAGCCAGTCTGTTTTACCCCTCCTATTTATTCCCTTTCTACCAAATCTCACTTGTTCATACCTTTTCAGACTCAGTCTTTTGTTTAACATCACACAGCTCTCTCAATTTTACATGCTTCTTGAGGTGTGTGTGTCTGGATCTTGCCCATATTTATCCATAAGGTTTTGCCTACATGTGTTTCCTGGTTCATTAAAAAATAAATTAAAATATTAAATACTATGTGCAATACACTGTGTAATTTGCAGTGGTGTGTGGGAAGACATGAGGAAGGCAGTCTCTGCCATCTAAAATCAGTGTAAAAAGGCAGATAAAGGATAAACACACACACAAACACAAAACATACAAAACAAGGTGGTAGAAAACACTTTTTACGGATCAGGAACCATAAATATGTGCGTATTGTTTAATATACAAATATACATAGATACACGTGCATTTTGGCAATGGGCCATATTTGTGCATTAGTTTCTATCTTGAAGTAGGGACACATCCTGTGCAAGCATATCTTCATGTGTGTATGATGCTTAGTTGAGTGGGACAGTTTCTGTGTCCAATTGTTTGCCTGTGTGTGTTGGTTTCTCTTTCTTGAAATCACATCTGCTACACATGTAAATCTCACTTAATGAGGAAGATATATTTGTCTAGATGGGTAAAAACTAGGATGAGCTGAGATGTAAAAGAATGTAAAATCAAAAAAAATCTTCAGTGTTTTTATGTCTTGAATCTGCCCTGAGGGTCTTCTTACTGAGATGAAATAAGGCTTCTAAATGTATCTTTTCTTAATTAAAAGGCTGCTGTTATTCTGAGTAAAATTAATATATATTCTTTGGATGAGAATAGGCATTTCTGAGTTGAGATTTTTAAGCCTGGAGCCTCTATGTTCTGATAGGCTGTAACTATTCTGAGCCAATGAGAAACCATTCCCTGGAGTAAGGGAGGGAAAGATCAGGTAAAGCTGGAGGGGAATCACAGGGCAAAATTGAGCCCACATTGTGCATTCTGCTTTCCCACTCCACCCCCAGGTGAACTTCCCACCCAGTCACGGAGTAAACATCCAGCAAATGGCAGCCTCCTACACCTGCCATCCCACCCTCAGGCCTGCCCTCCATTCCTTGGGAGCTTACTGGTCAAGGGGAGAATAAATTAGGAATGTTGCTCTGAAGGAGAGGAGAGAGGGTCAAAAAGACTGAGCAGGGCGTCCTTACTGAGCATTTTCCCAGTGACAGGGATGAGACAATCATCATTCCACTCATCTAATTGGGGATAATAAACAAGGCAGGGTTGGAGAAAGGGACCTTTCTCTCATGGAGAATGGAGTGGAAATCCTTTCCCTTCTCTAGGCAAAAAGGGGTTATTATAATAATTACCCACAATGTGAGTGAAGAAAGCAAAAGTGAGGACTTCTGATTTTATGATTATCAAGTCAGGGGAGATTTTCAGGTGAAGAAAGTACAGCAGTGAGGCTGTTGAGCTGAGTGTGATTGTGGACAATAGTGACAATTTCTTTAGCAGCATCACGAAGAAAGGAGGACATAAATGTGCTTAAATCATGTTGACTGGGAGTTGATTCAGAGTTCAAAGAGACAAGAAAAATTGCCTGTGTGTGACCATCACTGCCAATGATGAGTCATTTGAGTTGTGTATACATTTACATTTTCACAGCATGTCATACATAACAAAAAAATCACAAAGTCATCTTCTGGCCATATTTTACTTCCCATTTGCAGTGCTCTCATTTCCCCCCTCTTTTTCACAGCTTTGGTTGCAAATTAAAAAGAGCCAATTCAGCAGAGCTGAGCTTTTGTATAACATAGCTTACAATAAAGGAGGAAGGTGTGTGTACGTAGGAAGAGGAGAGCAGATTTGAAATTCAATTATAATGGTATTTGTGTCTATATGCATTCATTAACTGTTGTTGATAAAACAATCTCTATTTCATCAAGATACATTTCAATACATAAGCCCAGTGTAGTTGTATATGCGTGTTGTTTCTGATATCGAAAATTGGCCACTGTAAACCGGCACCAAATATAATCTTGGAGACAGAGTTTGGGTGAAGTAGAAAAGAATAGCTTTATTGCTTTTCCAGGCAAAGGGGGCCACAGTGGGCTAACGCCCTCAAAACTGTGTCCCAACCTGGGTTGTGAGGAGTCTTATAGTCAAGGGGCAGGAGTTGCTGATAAGGATCAGGGTGCCTGCAGGGCCTGCGTTCCTTCAATCCAAAGGTCATCTGGCATCAGGTGGTTTTGTGATGGGCTTCTGTGGTTCTTGAGGTTATTGAACTGTGACCTTCTCTCTGGAATGAAGCGTGCTTCATCAAATAGCTAACATCTTCCATTTGGTGGGGGTTTTAGTTCTGCAGAAGAGCTCAGAGATATTGTTCTGTGCATCCCTTGAGGAGGAACCAGGACCCTGCCTCAAGGCTGCACTACTGTTTCTTGACTGCTCCCCTCTTGTCTCTGTATCCCCTCCCTTCCCTGATTAGCAACTGTTTGAACCTGTCCTTTGGAACTCAAGGAAGGTCATGGAGGCTGAATGAAGCCTATTTCCTACAAACAAGATACACGGGGGGGGGGGGGGGGGGGGGGGTGGGGGGGTGGACGCGGAAAGACTTTTGTGCCCGGAGCCCCACAGGGTCCTGCTCGGTTTCATTTTCATTTCTATGCACCTTCCACACGTAACATAATCCTACTTTGATTAGGAGTATGTTTGGAAATGAGAATCCATCTTTAACTATTGACAGAATTTTTGGAGATACAAGTATTTAATATTTTTTAAAACTGTAAATCCTGTAGAGCTGGTCAATAAAGTCACTTATCTTTAATACTTAGTTATTGCTGCACAAGAAGGTATGAGCCTGGTATGTTATGCTATGTTTTTTCCTTTGATACATTGCTATAACTGGAGGCATAATGGATGCAAGGAGCATCTTTGATAAATGTCTTTTATGCAATGAATATTCAGAACATTCACTGTAAGAGATGTGGAAAAGACTAACTTTTCAGACAAAATTATATGAAGTAAAGGACTTAATGCCTAAAGTGATTGATGTTGTCATGTATTTTAAATAGATTTTCAATAGTAGTTAAATAATAACCATTTATATTTTTCCTAATTAGCAGTTACTCTGACTTATGAAATAAGGCTTCCCAACTTATATTTTAATAAAAATATTTCTATATTATTCATATTAAATTAAGAGCTGCCTGTAAAATTACAGAAACATAATGTTAAACTTGACTGAGTTCTAAATTTTTCTACCCTCAGAAAAAACTACTATTAATGGTTAGGAAATATAGTCCTTTGTGCTGATTTAATTATTAAGTAATAGATTTGAATATATCCCTTTATTAAATATATGAATGCATACTTGTTAAAAGATGCAAATAAATACAAAAGCATATAGAATAATCTTAGAAAGAGTCAGTTTTAGTACCTTTTTCATAGAGGTTGTTATACAATTACATTGATGGACATGGTGAAGGTAGCTCCTCAAAAGTTATAGATGTTAGTTTTTTCAACAAGTGCTAATTATATTAAAGTCTACTCCATTTTCAGGAACCATCAAGTTTAAATTACTGATGCTATTGCAGTGATATTAAGTGATTTTTTCTCTATCTTTCTTGAAAATTTTTGACAAATATTTTTAAATGAATTTATTTGAACTGAATAGATGATTGAATGATAATGCTTATTTTTAATACATGAATATCCACTCTAGTTTCCTAATTTACTTCACACACATTGACACCAACTAATATACAAAAGAAGTACGTTTTTCTTCACTGTGTCAAGTCTTATTACCTTCTGATACTAAAAGCTGTATCTGGTGGAATCAGCCTTGTCCAATTCCTTAATCTCAATTGAAAACACATTAGAGGGCCTAGCCCTTGCAGAAGTGTGTCTGAAAGTAGTCTGATTCTTTCCATTTTGGTATCCAGTCCTTTCCCATCTTGTGAACTTTGGGCTGCAGCTTTGTCTAACCCCTAATGGCTGTAACCAGTTTGCCTGCTGGGCCTTTTGAACTCACCCTCTGCCTAGTTCCTACTTTGGGTTTTTTCTGAACCTGAATTTGGACTCTAAACTCTAGTCAGGTAAGCTGGAAAAAACCCTCTCGCACTGTTCCCACAAGACTTTTCCTTCTCAATTATGGTACCTTAACACAGATACTCTCAAGAACTTGGGATACTTTCTAGATATTCTCTGGGAGATGATTAAGCCTTTTTGTAAATTTACCAATGTAGGAGGGTTTGATTTTTTATTTTTTTAATTAGTCATTGTGGGAGAATTGGGACTTTTTAAAGATCGTATTATATTTAAGTTTTGTTATTTTTAAATTTTTGATTACATAGGAGGGAGGTGTGTGTGGCAGTGGAGATGAGGGAAAGCAATATTTTCAGTATTTTAGGTCCAGTATTTTAGGTGCTTATCTTGTAAGCACCTAACCATACCTAATGCCTTTTTCCTTCTCTTCCAATAAAACCTCTTGAGAATAGCTTTGATCAGATTAAAACTTATTTAGCCACTTTGAACTTGAACACTGGCTCCTTTCTGTAGGTGGATAATTTTATTATCCAGATGAGCTTTGTAAATCTCCCTAGATTGGTTCTGCACCATCTTTCTCGCTAGCTTAGCTTTCCCCAACAGCCTTGCAGCCATGGCTCTGCTGCCTGTCATTACATTATAACAATTATTATGAAAGCTAAGTTGGGAATGTAAGGATTTTTATTAATGATAACTCTGTAAAATAGAAATACATAAGGTGAATTCTCTGTGTGAGGCGAGGCATGCACTAGCCTCATGAGAGTAGAACAATGTGCAATGAAAAATAATTCTAGTTCAGGTTCTTTAAGACGTGTCATAAAAGTCTAGGGACGTGACTTTGGGAGTTAAGGAAATAACTGTAATTCTGGAAGAATCAAAGATCATCCCATCATGTGACATTTTTTAGAAATTACATGAGGGCAATGAAAATAGCATGATAAGTGGATTACATAAACAAGTTGACCTGAATGTATTGTAATTCATAGATACAATTAAGAAGAAAGCACAGTTCTTTTTTAATCTCTTAAAATGCCTTAAAATAAGATATCAAAATACAATCATGCCAAATGAACCAAGATGCACTTAAAATCTATGTTTACACATAGTGACCGGTTTGCAGGCAAGATTTAGAATAAATTTTGCACATTAAGAAATTTAAAAGACTTTATATCACGTAGAAACTGCTAATGAGGTTTTTCATTATCTTTCTGCTTAAATGTTAATAGTATATTCCCCAAAGTAAAGACCAATAAACTGGAATCCATAAAAGTTCCCTGTGATGTCCACATGTTATTGTATTTTTCCCTTTAAATATAGATTTTTCTCTATCCTAAAGAAAGCAAAACTTTTAAAATACCACTTAACAGTCTTTTGAAAAACAGGCAGTTTGACCAAAATACTGCATTTATTTGAAGACTACAGTTTGTTTACCATTTAATTTTTCTTCTACTTTCCCCATCGTATCACATAATCAGTTTGAGAATTATCTTTTTTATTTGTTTGACTTTTGGACTCTATCAGTGCTTCACAGCTTAGGTAATAAAATAAGTTTCTTGTATGCAGTACTTAGCAAGATCATATCAAGAAAGGGCAAAATTAAAGAAAACAATCTAAGTTGATTTCTGTATAGTTGCATTTTCTCAATTTTATCATAGTTCTAAATAAGTATTTTATGAATAGTGCTAAAGTGTTAACTCTCTAAATCCTTAAAGAAAAAATATAATAAGTGCCCATGTACAAAATCAGTGAAAAAATGACTGAAATCATGAGAAAAATTAAAACTTGTTTTTTATTTCAATGTCTATGTTTTTTCTCCCAAAGATTCCAGTTTACTTATTTTAATATTACTTTATTTTTTAAATAATTTTGAAACCAGTGATTATTGAATGATTATTATGTGTCAGGTGACGTACTACATGCTTTGTATTCCATATAATTACCATTCTTACAAAATCCACACAATAGAGTTTGTTTGATTGTCTTCACTTTACAAATGAGGGAATTATATCTTAAAAGGTTAAGAAACTTGACATAGTCATACAACTTACAACTGTCAGGGCTAGAAATTAAACCTAGATACTATCTCAGAGTTCAAACTTTATCTCCCAATTTATTATACCATAAGATACTATTTTTGTTTTGTTTTGTTTTTAAGGAATCTAATTGATCAGTTGTTTCTGAGGGATTGTATTAATTCATTATTAATGTTATGATGTAAGTTTTTTTTTTTAATGTTTCCATGTAATGAGACATTTTAGATAGGTGACATTTTGTGTGATATCAGCATATCAAAGATGATTATAGTATCTTTATACTTGTCTCCTGTAAGTAGCCTAACCTAGAGAATTCTATCTCAGTGCTAAAATTATTTTGGTACAGGAGACTTCAAATTATATCAGGTAAGTACATTTTTGCTTTAAGAAGGCTTGATGTGCTGGGAAAACAAACAAAAAAAAAAGATAAAATTATTGAAGTGGATTCTCAATCAGTTTTTTACAACTTGCCACATTGCCAGACATTTAATGGATGTGTTACAAATATTACATTGAATTAGTGAACACATTAATTAATTAATTTAAAAGATTCCTGTATAGAACCTTTTATTTTTGGTCATTTATGAATCTTTGTTTTGAATCTTTGTTTTTGAATTTTTTTGGTAAGTGAAAGAAAAGCTAACTCATGGTTGCTTAATCAGAGTTGATGTTGGGAGTGGGGCTGACTTCAGGCAGCTGGATTTAGAACTCAACAAAGCTCTCAGTTTTTGGCATCTCTCTATTTTTTGGCTCTGCTTTTTGCTGTGTTTGGCTCGTCTCTGGCTCTGCGTGGCAACCACATGGCACCCTACATCCTCTTAGATTTCAGTCCAAAGGCAAACACCCCTTTTTCTTTCCCGGAGTCTACAGCAAAAGACTCATGGTGTACTCTTGGTTCTTGTAGGGCGAATATACACTATGCACCAATCGCAGTGGTTAAGAAAATGGTAGTCCTGAGCTAAGTATAAGTAAATTCCACCAAATGTATTAAATGTGAGGACGGATGTTTTCCCACAGACAGAAACTGGGATATGTTTTCATGAAGGGTGAAACGATGCTCCTTGACAAAAACAATGGTCATCTACTGTAGCCTTCAAGAAGAATATGTATGACTATATTCGTTTAGGGATTATAATTTTTAATTTTTAAAATGCCTGATTCTTATTAGTGTCAGGAAAATAGGTGTTCATATGAAAGAGAAAAATTTGGTCTCAAGATGCTATTAATTTTGTAAATCAACAAGTTATACATACTATCATCTACCATACTTTGATAGGGTACCGTAAAGAATCATAACTTATTTAGGTGTCCTAATTTAATGAAGAATGTGCAGTGTATGCATCTGTTTCATTCTTAGTTCTGCACTTCTTGTGATCCTGATTTTAATAATAAAAAGTTATCTTTTTATTTAGTACATAGGAATTTCTATATCAATTCACAGTGAGTACCAGTATATGAACTTGTGGGAACTCAGTGAAATAGAACTTGATCAGTTTAAATCTTTTTAAGCATTTCTGTCTGGCTTTAATAATGTACAATTAATATAAAAAAACATTTAGCTTTTATCAGTTAGTCAGGATCTGTTGACCTAGTTTCAAAAGTTGGTCTCCTGGGCATGATGGACATAATTGAAACTCCTGTTAAGTTTTTCCATTTTAATGAAAATATTAAATGACTTGTAGAGTAGCATGGTGAATTTGCTGCCCAGATCTCAAAGGGCTAAGCTATGATTTCATTCTGCTGTCTTCTACTATTTTATTCTCAACATTTATAAAGTTTTTTAAAATGATTTCAGTCCTTTGACTCTGTTTTCAGATCATTGCTTTCTTAGGATGACTTGACTTTTTATTTTATTTTCATCATTTTCTCTTTATAATTGAAAGCTGCAAAAGGTAACAATGGAGAATGGAAAATAAAAATGCACTGATTATTTCTGTGGTTTTGCTTTTCTGAACTATGCATTGAATAAAGCAATATAGGGTGATATGCTTGGGACTACAAAGAGCTTTGTTTTAAAAAAAGAAGTTCTAATTATTAGTTTCAAAATATTACTAACTGCAGTTAATTTTAAAAGTAGTTTTAATGTTTTCTGGTAGAGGAAAAATCAAATACAATTGAAAGTACATTTTAATATTTAGGGTGTACGTTTAGAATAAAATGATAGTTACTGAATACACTTCTTTTACTTGGAAGTTTTAAAGCTTTTTATTTGGGCTGTTGGCATTGTATATCTTTCTGACATTATTTTCAATATTTTGTGCCTCTACACTAATTGCTTTCATATATAAAAGTAGGAGAGGGTACAGGATAAGAAGCAAGGACAAAGTTAAATCTAATCAGAAAGTACAAGTTTTAATTCTGCATTTCCATGTCAATATTCACCTGTTTCACTGCATAAAAGTGAGTTGGCTTAAAATCCAATTATTAAAACTGTTCATTAAGTAAATTTATCTTAAGATATATTGGATGGATTTTGGGAGAAAGAAAATGTCAAACTTTACCAATTATTAATATATTCACTTTTATTTTATCAGTTGATAAATACATCCAGTGTTTATTGTACACCTGAGATCAAACAGGTACCATCCTAAGTGACCTCTCTATACAATATCTTATTTGATGTTCACAATATCCCTGCAAGGTCAGTAAGAGTGTCCCATTTTATAGATGAGGTACTAAGTTTTCCAGGAGGAAGCTTGCCTAAGGTCACATAAGCATTGGGGTCAGAATTCAAATTTATGATATGGAATCTAAAGCCTGCTTTTAAATCTGTATTGACCCATATTTTCCCCAAATGTCTCCAAAATCTAAATCCTTAAGTAACTTTTTTATGAAAGATAAATATTAAGTGAAATATATAAACAATATTTTTAGGTATTGTAGACATTTACAAGGAGAAATATTATAATTTAAAATGGATGATTTTAGAGATAACCCTATTATTAGAAGGCAAAAGACTAACAAAAACTTATTATTTAATATTTTAAATATGATATAAAGCCACAACTATTCTGAGAAATCTGATGTAAAATATCTATTAAATGTCAAGATATTTTATTCTTAATATTTGAGGTTTATTTAAAAAATGTTAATAGAAATAATTAAAACTTATGAGGGTTAACTGTGTCAGGTACCACTCTAAGCACTTCACATGTATTGACACTGTTAATAGTCACAGCAATGTCATAGGACAGTTAATATTATCATACTCATTTTCAGATGAAGAACCTAAAGCCTAGAGAGGTTTACTAAATTAAATTAATAAGGTTTCACAGTTAAGTGAGTAGCAGGGCTAGAATTTAAACCTAGGCAGCCTGATGTATTAACCACTACCTTATACTGCTGTATCTAACGAGTAAGTGCTAATACCTTGAAAAGTTAGCAAAATATAAGGATTAAAGTACGATTTTTTACCACAGTGTTAAACGTGTTGAAATTTCTCAGATCATTCCATGTCTATAATAAATTCAATAGTAATTTTATTTATTTTACTTCCAGGATGTCGTGCCCCTCCATTTTGCCCCCATAAAAACAAAATGAAACAGAGATAGATTACTCAACATCTCATTTTGTGATAATGATGTAGTTGTATTGTTCTCATCATCTAACAAGAAATTCCTGATTCAGGGTAGAGTTCTACATATATAACTCATTAAAAATAATTTCATATTTTCATCTAATATGTATCAATTACATGTAAGTTATAATATTTTATTTCCAGACATAGTTATATATACTTTCCATAGATACTTTCCCCATTGATAAATGAATTTTTCTTTTTATTCATTTTATTTGGCTTCCATGCACAAGAATTATGTGATTCTTGCTTTTCCTTAGGTATATTCAGGTTGTCATTCAAACATTTTGGTTAATTCACTACTTGACACCCCAATGTTTTGGAAGCTAACAAAAGTCAGTGTGGGTACTTATTTATTAATTAGCTAACATCTTGTAAAATAATGCATTTAAAATATATGTTACAAATTTATACAAATATTCATTATTGCCTATTTGGTAGTAGAAACCCTACAATAATAATAAAGATTAACCCTTTTTTCTCTTTTGCCAAATTTCTTATGAAAATTTCCTTGTCTTTTATTTCAGCAACTGAACCAACACTTAGAACATAGTATGTGCTCAATAATCATTTTTTTAAACATCTTTATTGAAGTATAATTGCTTTACAATGGTGTGTTAGTTTCTGCTTTATAACAAAGTGAATCAGTTATACATACACATATGTTCCCATATCTCTTCCCTCTTGCATCTCCCTCCCTCCCACCCTCCCTATCCCACCCCTCTAGGTGGTCACAAAGCACCGAGCTGATCTCCCTATGCTATGCGGCTGCTTCCCACTAGCTATCTATTTTACATTTGGTAGTGTATATATGTCCATGACACTCTCTCACCCTGTCACATCTCACCCCTCCCCCTCCCCATATCCTCAAGTCCATTCTCTAGTAGGTCTGTGTCTTTATTCCTGCCTTGCCACTAGGTTCTTCATGACCTTTTTTTTTTTTCTTAGATTCCATATATATGTGTTAGCATACTGTATTTGTTTTTCTCTTTCTGACTTACTTCACTCTGTATGACAGACTCTAACTCCATCCACCTCATTACAAATACCTCCATTTCATTTCTTTTTATGGCTGAGTAATATTCCATTGTATATATGTGCCACATCTTCTTTATCCATTCATCCGATGATGGACACTTAGGTTGCTTCCATGTCCTGGCTATTGTAAATAGAGCTGCAATGAACATTTTGGTACATGACTCTTTTTGAATTATGGTTTTCTCAGGGTATATGCCCAGTAGTGGGATTGCTGGGTTGTACGGTAGTTCTATTTTTAGTTTTTTAAGGAACCTCCATACTGTTCTCCATAGTGGCTGTATCAATTTACATTCCCACCAACAGTGCAAGAGTGTTCCCTTTTCTCCACACCCTCTCCAGCATTTATTGTTTCTAGATTTTTTGATGATGGCCATTCTGACCAGTGTGAGATGATACCTCATTGTAGTTTTGATTTGCATTTCTCTAATGATTAATGATGTTGAGCATTCTTTCATGTGTCTGTTGGCCATCTGTATATCTTCTTTGGAGAAATGTCTATTTAGGTCTTCTGCCCATTTTTGGATTGGGTTGTTTGTTTTTTTGTTATTGAGCTGCATGAGCTGCTTGTAAATCTTGGAGATTAATTCTTTGTCAGTTGCTTCATTTGCAAATATTTTCTCCCATTCTGAGGGTTGTCGTTTCGTCTTGTTTATGGTTTCCTTTGCTGTGCAAAAGCTTTTAAGTTTCATTAGGTCCCATTTGTTTATTTGTGTTTTTATTTCCATTTCTCTAGGAGCTGCGTCAAAAAGGATCTTGCTGTGATTTATGTCATAGAGTGTTCTGCCTATGTTTTCCTCTAAGAGTTTGATACTGTCCAGCCTTACACTTAGGTCTTTAATCCATTTTGAGTTTATTTTTGTGTATGGTGTCAGGGAGTGTTCTAATTTCATACTTTTACATGTACCTGTCCAATTTTCCCAGCACCACTTATTGAAGAGGCTGTCTTTTCTCCACTGTATATGCTTGCCTCCTTTATCAAAGATAAGGTGACCATATGTGTGTGGGTTTATCTCTAGGCTTTCTATCCTGTTCCATTGATCTATATTTCTGTTTTTGTGCCAGTACCAAACTGTCTTGATTACTGTAGCTTTGTAATATAATCTGAAGTCAGGGAGCCTGATTCCTCCAGCTCCATTTTTCGTTCTCAAGATTGCTTTGGCTATTCGGGGTCTTTTGTGTTTCCATCCAAATTGTGAAATTTTTTGTTCTAGTTCTGTGAAAAATGCCAATGGTAGTTTGATAGGGATTGCATTGAATCTGTAGATTGCTTTGGGTAGTAGAGTTATTTTCACAATGTTGATTCTTCCAATCCAAGAACATGGTATATCTCTCCATCTATTTGTATCATCTTTAATTTCTTTCATCAATTTCCTATAATTTTCTGCATACAGGTCTTTTGTCTCCTTAGGTAGGTTTATTCCTAGATATTTTATTCTTTTTGTTGTAGTGGTAAACGGGAGTGTTTTCCTCATTTCACTTTCAGATTTTTCATCATTAGTATATAGGAATGCAAGAGATTTCTGTGCATTAATTTTGTAACCTGCAACTTTACCAAATTCATTGATTAGCTCTAGTAGTTTTCTGGTAGCATCTTTAGGATTCTCTATGTATAGGATCATGTCATCTGCAAACAGTGAGAGCTTTACTTCTTCTTTTCCAATTTGGATTCCTTTTATTCCTTTTTCTTCTCTGATTGCTGTGGCTAAAACTTCCAAAACATGTTGAATATTAGTGGTGAGAGTGGGCAACCTTGTCTTCTTCCTGATTCTAGCAGAAATGGTTTCAGTTTTTCACCATTGAGGATGATGTTGGCTGTGGGTTTGTCATATATGGCCTTTATTCTGTTGAGGAAAGTTCCCTCTATGCCTACTTTCTGCAGGGCTTTTATCATAAATGGGTGTTGAATTTTGTCGAAAGCTTTCTCTGCACCTATTGAGATGATCATATGGTTTTTCTCCTTCAATTTGTTAATATGATGTATCACGTTGATTGATTTGCATATATTGAAGAATCCTTGCATTCCTGGAATAAACCCCACTTGATCATGGTGTATGATCCTTTTAATGTGCTGTTGGATTCTGTTTGCTAGTATTTTGTTGAGGATTTTTGCATCTATGTTCATCAGTGATATTGGCCTGTAGTTTTCTTTCTTTGTGGCATCTTTGTCTGGTTTTGGTATCAGGGTGATGGTGGCCTCGTAGAATGAGTTGGGGAGTGTTCCTCCCTCTGCAATATTTTGGAAGAGTTTGAGAAGGATAGGTGTTAGCTCTTCTCTAAATGTTTGATAGAATTCGCCTGTGAAGCCATCTGGTCCTGGGCTTTTGTTTGTTGGAAGATTTTTAATCACAGTTTCAATTTCAGTGCTTGTGATTGGTCTGTTCATATTTTCTATTTCTTCCTGGTTCAGTCTCGGCAGGTTGTGCATTTCTAAGAATCTGTCCATTTCTTCCAGGTTGTCCATTTTATTGGCATAGACTTGCTTGTAGTAATCTCTCAGGATCGTTTGTATTTCTGCAGTGTCAGTGGTTACTTCTCCTTTTTCATTTCTAATTCTATTGATTTGAGTCTTCTCCCTTTTTCTCTTGATGAGTCTGGCTAATGGTTTATCAATTTTGTTTATCTTCTCGAACAACCAGCTTTTAGTTTCATTGACTTTTGCTATGGTTTCCTTCATTTCTTTTTCATTTATTTCTGATCTGATCTTTATGATTTCTTTCCTTGTGCTAGCTATGGGGTTTTTTTGTCCTTCTTTCTCTAATTGCTTCAGGTGCAAGGTTAGGTTGTTTATTCGAGATGTTTCCTGTTTCTTGATGTAGGCTTGTATTGCTATAAACTTCCCTCTTAAAACTGCTTTTGCTGCATCCCATAGATTTTGGGTCGTCGTGTCTCCATTGTCATTTGTTTCTAGGTATTTTTTGATTTCCCCTTTGATGTCTTCAGTGATCACTTCGTTATTAAGTAGTGTATTGTGTAGCCTCCGTATGTTTGTATTTTTTACAGATCTTTTCCTGTAATTGACATCTAGTCTCATAGCGTTGTGGTCGGAAAAGATACTTGATACGATTTCAATTTTCTTAAATTGACCAAGGCTTGATTTGTGACCCAAGATATGATCTATCCTGGAGAATGTTCCATGAGCACTTGAGAAAAATGTGTATTCTGTTGTTTTTGGGTGGAATGTCCTATAAATATCAATTAAGTCCATCTTGTTTAATGTATCATTTAAAGCTTGTGTTTCATTATTTATTTTCATTTTGGATGATCTGTCCATTGGTGAAAGTGGGGTGTTAAAGTCCCCTACTATGATTGTGTTGCTGTCAATTTCCCCTTTTATGGCTGTTAGTATTTGCCTTATGTATTGAGGTGCTCCTATGTTGGGTGCATAAATATTTACAATTGTTATACCTTCCTCTTGGATCGATCCCTTGATCATTATATAGTGTCCTTCTTTGTCTCTTGTAATAGTCTTTATTTTAAAGTCTATTTTGTCTGATATGAGAATTGCTACTCCAGCTTTCTTTTGATTTCCATTTGCATGGAGTATCTTTTTCCATCCCCTCACTTTCAGTCTGTATGTGTCTCTAGGTCTGAAGTGGGTCTCTTGTAGACAGCATATATATGGGTCTTGTTTTTGTATCCATTCAGCCAGTCTGTGTCTTTTGGTGGGAGCCTTTAATCCATTTACATTTAAGGTAATTATCAATATGTATGTTCCTATTCCCATTTTCTTAATTGTTTTGGGTTTGTTATTGTAGGTGTTTTCCTTCTCTTGTGTTTCTTGCCTAGAGAAGTTCCTTTAGCATTTGTTGTAAAGCTGGTTTGGTGGTGCTGAACTCTCTCAGCTTTTGCTTGTCTGTAAAGGTTTTAATTTCTCCATCAAATCTGAATGAGATCCTTGCTGGGTAGATTAATCTTGGTTGTAGGTTTTTCTCCTTCATCACTTTAAGTATATCCTGCCACTCCCTTCTGGCTTGCAGAGTTTCTGCTGAAAGATCAACTGTTAACCTTATGGGGATTCCCTTGTGTGTTATTTGTTGTTTTTCCCTTGCTGCTTTTAATATGTTTTCTTTATATTTAATTTTTGATAGTTTGATTAATATGCGTCTTGGTGTGTTTCTCCTTGGATTTATCCTGTATGGGACTCTCTGTGCTTCCAGGACTTGATTAACTATTTCCTTTCCCATATTAAGGAAGTTTTCAACTATAATCTCTTCAAATATTTTCTCAGTCCCTTTCTTTTTCTCTTCTTCTTCTGGGACCCCTATAATTCAAATGTTGGTGCATTTAATGTTGTCACAGAGGTGTCTGAGACTGTCCTCAGTTCTTTTCATTCTTTTTTCTTTATTCTGCTCTGCAGTAGTTATTTCCACTATTTTATCTTCCAGGTCACTTATCCGTTCTTCTGCCTCAGTTATTCTGCTATTGGTCCTGTCTAGAGTATTTTTAGTTTCATTTATTGTGTTTTTCATCATTGCTTGTTTCCTCTTTAGTTCTTCTACGTCCTTGTTAAATGTTTCTTGCATTTTATCTATTCTATTTCCAAGATTTTGGATCATCTTTACTATCATTATTCTGAATTCTTTTTCGGGTTGACTGCCTATTTCCTCTTCATTTGTTAGGTCTGGTGTGTTTTGACCCTGCTGTGTGTTTCTTTGTCTGCTCATTTTGCTTATCTTACTGTGTTTGGGGTCTCCTTTTCACATCTGCAGGTTCGTAGTTCCCGTTGTTTTTGGTATCTGTCCCCAGTGGCTAAGGTTGGTTCAGTGGGTTGTGTAGGCTTCCTGGTGGAGGGGACTAGTGCCTGTGTTCTGGTGGATGAGGTTGGATCTTGTCTTTCTGGTGGGCACGTCCACGTCTGGTGGTGTGTTTTGGATTATCTGTGGCCTTATTATGATCTTAGGCAGCCTCTCTGCTAATGGATGGGGCTGTGTTCCTGTCTTGCTAGTTGTTTGGCATAGGGTGTCCAGCACTAGCTTGCTGGTCGTTGAGTGAAGCTGGGTCTTGATGTTGAGATGGAGATCTCTGAGAGATTTTTGCCGTTTGGTATTACGTGGAGCTGGGAGGTCTCTTGTGGACCAGTGTCCTGAAGTTGGCTCTCCCACCTCAGAGGCACAGCCCTGATGCCTGGCTGGAGCACCAAGAGCCTTTCATCCACACGGCTCAGAACAAAAGGGAGAAAAAATAGAAATAAAGAAAGAAAGAGTATAAAATAAAATAAAATAAAGCTATTATAATAAAAAATAAGAAAAAAAATTATTAAGAATAAATTTATTAAGAAAAAAGTTTTTTTAATTTTAAAAAATAGATTTATTAATTTTTTATAATAAAAAATAAGAAAAAATTTATTAAGAAAAAAGTTTTTAATTTTTTAAAATAAAAAATATGAAAAATGTTATTAAAAATTTTTTTTAATTTTTAAAAATAGAAAATAAGGAAAAAATTATTAAGAAAACATTTATTAGGAAAAAAAAATTTTTTAAGTAAAAAAAACAAAAACGGATGGACCTAACCCTAGGACTAATTGTGAAAGCAAAGCTATACAGACAAAATCTCACCCAGAAGCATACACATATACACTCACAAAAAAAGGAAAAGGGGAAAAATTAATATATCCTGCTCCCAAAGTCCACCTCCTAAATTTGGGATGATTCGTTGTCTATTCACGTATTCCACAGATGCAGGGCACATCAAGTTGTTTGTGGAGCTTTAATCCACTGCTTCTGAGGCTGCTGGGAGAGATTTCCCTTTCTCTTCTTTGTTCGCACAGGTCCCGGGGTTCAGCTTTGGATTTGGACCCGCCTCTGCCTGTAGGTCGCCTGAGGGCGTCTGTTCTTCGCTCAGACTGCTTCAGGGGCTCTGGCTCACTCAGGCGGGGGGAGGGAGCGGTACGGAGGAGGTGGGGCGAGCCTGCGGCGTCAGAGGCGTCGTGACATGGCAGCAGCCCAAGGCGCGCCGTGCGTTCTCCCGGGGAAGTTGTCCCTGGATCGCGGGACCCTGGCGGTGGCGGGCTGCACAGGCTCCCAGGAGGGGCGGTGTGGAGAGTGACCTGTGCTCGCACACAGGCTTCTTGGTGGCGGCAGCAGCAGCCTTAGCGTCTCATGCCCGTCTCTGGGGTCTGCGCTGATAGCCGCGGCTTGCGCCCATCTCTGGAGCTCCTTTAAGCGGCGCTCTGAATCCCCTCTCCTCGCGCACCAGGAAACAAAGAGGGAAGAAAAAGTCTCTTGCCTCTTGGCAGGTGCAGACTTTTTCCCCGGACTCCCTCCCGGCTAGCTGTGGTGCGCTAACCCCTTCAGGCTGTGTTCACGCTGCCAACCCCAGTCCTCTCCCTGCGATCTGACTGCAGCCCGAGCCTCAGCTCCCAGCCCCGCCCACCCCGGCAGGGGAGCAGACAAGCCTCTCTGGCTGCTGAGTGCTGCTCGGCACTGCTCCTCTGTGTGGGAATCTCTCCGCTTTGCCCTCCGCATCCCTGTGGCTGCGCTCTCCTCCGTGGCTCCGAAGCTCCCCCCTCCGCCCCCAGCAGTCTCCACCCTCGAAGGGGCTTCTAGTGTGTGGAAACCTTTCCTCCTTCACAGGTCCCTCCCGCTGGTGCAGGTCCCATCCCTATTCTTTTGTGTCTGTTATTTCTTTTTTCTTTTGCCCTACCCAAGTACGTGGTGATTTTCTTGCCTTTTGGGAGGTCTGAGGTCTTCTGCCAGTGTTCAGTGGGTGTTCTGTAGGAGCAGTTCCACGTGTAGATGTATTTCTACTGTGTCTATGGGAAGGAAGGTGATCTCTGCATCTTACTCTTCCGCCATCTTGCCCAGACCCTCCCCAATAATCATTTTTTAAAAACTTAAATTGTATTTAACTCTATGATTTAAAAACCTTTCCTCATTAACTGAAATATAATTCCACTTTCTCTGCTTAACAGCTCTTTCTGCTTTAGCAGAATTTCTTCCCTTTGCTTAGAAAATTAATAAAAAATGATTCTTGTGTCAGAACAACCTTTGAGCAAAAACAGTGAAAATAAACCAAATATACAATGATTTAGCATTTTATAAAATGTATTTTCCAGAGATAAAGTAAATCCTCTCTTGCACTTATCTCTATGCCATTATGCCCGAAGTGTAGAATGAGTAACTTGGATTATAGCAGAGATGATTGTGGTTGTTTTGGATTTACAGAATATTGATTTACAGACGGATACTCTAATTTCCTTGAGCAATATCTAACATCTCTTCTGATCTATCCATCATTTCCTCTGATAAGTTCTTACTATGCAGATGATAGGTCTTTATCATGTTCACACATTCAATCTCCTTCTTTAACAAAGAGAGAAGAGACACTAGACTAAGACATTTACTAGGCAATATTACTTATCTAGAATTTAATAATACAGCTTTGTTTTTATGGTATTTATATTTTATGATTATGGTCTATTTGTGGCAAGCTCCTCTGGTTTTCCATTTATGATTGTGAAATAAGATTTCCTCTTCAAATACATATGAATTAAAATGTGGTTTATTTAAGAAATGTAAAAGTAAATAATGGTTCAATGATATGGTATTTGAAGATAATATGTGAAAGATTGAAGTTTGGGAGACTTAGCCGTATATCAGTAGAATAATCAGCATAATAATTATGATATATAAATATCTACATTCTAGAGCATAATAATAATGATTTCCTCCAATTACTAATGAGAAAAAAAAGTAACAGTAATGTAATAGCATATATGTGGTAATGGACATAGCTTGTAAGCAGTGTTGAACATTGGAAAATTCACCATGCCATTGAATAGAAAAGACATTTACTGGAAAAAGAGTGAACTATTTTAGGTACTTGTAGAATTTTTCTTAGTTTTAAAATTTTGTTTGCTTTTTAATCACAAATGTAAGAGTCCACAAAAGAATGTAGAAGAGGAAAAAAGAGATTTCATTTTAAGAGACACTGAATGGAACTTAGATTTTCTTGAGTTATAGTATGACTGCTACCTGGGAAAAACTACTTTAAAATTAAATGCAATCACAGTAATACCAGGGAAAAGATAACGATATATTTCTTATATCTATACATGTAAATGTTTATATATTAATATTGGGGGCCGAAATTGGTATATTCAAAATATATGAAATATAAAGATAAATTAACTATTTGATATGATTATTCAATAAGAAGAGGTCTTATGTAATTAGACAGACTTCCTAAATGTTTATGGGCAGTAAGTATGTGTCAAATTACATAGAAAATATTAATCAACCATATAGCCTCTCTGAGGATTGAAAAGAAATCAGCGTAAGCTGTTAAAATCTTATAAATACTATGTTCCTGGCAGTTATTACTTTCTTGATTGGTTCCTGAGATTGTTGAAAATCTTTATTGGCAATACGATTATCTCAAAGTACAAATTATTTTCAATTAATTATTATTGATTAAGATAGAGTAGTATAATGAATTGGACTTTTGCTTTGTAACTATAATAGATTTATTTATTTATTTGTTGAGCAATTTTAGGTTTACAGAAAAATTGATTGGAAAGTGCAATGTTGCATATATCCCATTACCATCTCCCCAATTTCCCTGATTATTAACATCTTGCATTAGTTTGGTACATTTGTTAAAGTTGATGAGCTAATATTGATATGTTGCTGTTAACCAAAGTCCATACTTTACATTAGTGTTCACGCTTGGTGTTGTATAATACATTCTATGTGTTTTGACAAATGTATAGTGATATGTATGTACCATTACACCATAATAATTTCACTTCCCTAAATATCCCCATGCTCCATCTATCCTCCCTCAAACCTGTGGCAACCATTGATCTTTTTACTGTCTTCATAGTTTTGCCTTTTCCAGAATATCATATAGTTGGAATGTATGTAGCCTTTTTAAATTGGTTTCTTTCACTTAGCAATATGTGCTTAAGGTTCCTGCATGTCACATCATGATTTGATAGCTCATTTCTTTTTATCACTGAATATTCCATTGTATGGAAGTACCACACTTTATTTATCCATTCATCTGTTGAAGAACATCTTGGTTGATTCTGTCTTGGTTGATTCCATCTTGGTTGATTGTTTTGGCAATTTTTGTTATAAGCATCTGTGCGCAGAATTTTGTGTGGACATAAGTTTTCAACTCATTTGGGTAAATATCAAAGAGTGGTATCATTGGATCATTTGGTAAGAATACATTTAATTTCGTAAAAAACTTCCAGACTATCTTCGAAAATGGCTGTACCATTTCTCATATACATTGTGTACAAGTATGCACACCAGTATTTGCCTATTTGTCTCTCCAATTTTGGGGAAATATATTGCCTTGTGACCTCACTTTTCTGGTGTATCTAAAAAGAGTTGTTGATTTTCCATTTGCTCAGTTTTTATCTTGTTGTAAGGGTGAGAATGACAACCTCCAGGGTATGTGAATGGAACTCATGAATTAGAGTTTTGAAATATAAATTTACGGTATTAATTTGTTTGTTTTGCTTCCTATTTAACCTTTTTTTTAGCTATTAAAGATGGGTTCTCTTTTTGTAATAAAATATACTGCAAAAGAAATTTAGATAATCTACCAATTTGCATTGTGTTAAATGTTCACATATTTTTCCAACACAATAAAAAATTAAAGATAAAAATTCCATACTTACAAGTTGGCTATTATAATAACATTGAAAACCTCCTTTACTTGCAAGATGAAAGCTCATTTAAATTTTATTGTTCTTTTTACAAATTTTAAAATTTGAAGCCTGAGATATTAAAGTTTCTCTGTTTAGTATAATTTAAATGCCTTTTCTGGCACACTCATGAACAGTATTAACTTGATGTATAAAAATAGGGAACATCTATCACCAGGGGACAGTGCCCTATAGATAATATTCATGGATATTTTTCTTATAGTGGAAGAAAGTTTTAATTTGTTTATTTTCACACTTACTATGTATTGATTTGAGCATTTTTGCAGTTTAGAAATTTGAATACAGGATGTGGATGGTTTAAACACTGACAAATAGACAAGGATCAATTTGAGATTTAGGATAATTGAAAAATATTAATAATATTAATAAATATGGAAGTATAAATTTCTTGGCAAATTCAAGACTATTAATATTATTGTCATGTTTATATTTTATGGTATGCATACAATAGGCTACTTTGTCAATGGTGTTGCACTGGTTGATTTCAACATCAAAAATTGTCTTTGATAGAGAGCATAAGAAAAAAAATTACCCTCAAAGCTGATGTTATTATTTTATATAGGGAGTAAAATAAATATAAAATGTATTTGTAGAATTAAATAATTATTGCTAAAGATTAAAAATTCCACAGTGTTCAAGGACACAGGATTTTAAGGGGTTTTAATATGGATCTTGCATGCATATACTTATTTATAGCCCATCTTGTTTTAAATAAGATTTAAGCTTCTTGTCAAAATACTGACTGCTTTAGATAGGCCTGAGGTGAAGTGTCCTCTGGTTGTTTGCCTCCCTGTGTTGAACTGAAGAAAGGAAGGGAATCCATAACCTGGAGAAAGAATATTTGCTTCCTGATACCATCTACACAATATATTTTGTCCTCATGACCAGGCCATTTTAGAATATACATCAGTGATATATAGTTCTGAATTTACTTTGTATTTTCTTTTCTGTGTAAATATTCAAGTAAAAAGTATGGCTGGAAGGTTACTAAACTATCCCCATAATTCTACTACTTATTAGCTGAAATAATTTTAACTCATAAATATATTTTAATTTTAAAAAATCCTTAATTTTTGAGTTTCCTCCCTTAGTATTCCTTTTGAATATTGAGATAAGTAAAGACTTTGTTTTTGTTTGAAATTCTTTTGAGTACTAATTATTGATTTGCTGAGGTATAAAATGAATTCTGACATACAAACAATATTTGCTTCAAAAATGAATGAATGTTACACTGTGACGAGTTATGTTAACTTTAAATTTTGTTGTTATCAAGTCATTGGAGAAAATGCAATATGGGAATATTTTTGCCCTGTTGATTATCTTAGGTATAGTCTTATTTAAAAGAGTTTCAAATGCTAATAAGAAAAATAGTATGCAGAAACTTATTCCAGATTAACTTTTACATTAATTTAAATATGTGATATTATATTAATGAGATAACTGATTTTTTCCATTGTTTCAATTTTTTAGGGAAAATATCCATTTGTCTTGTTTTTGTTTAAACTTGCCTTCCTTTGATTTTGCTAATCTGAAGTTAATTATTTGGTGAGCCCTCCGACATATTCTACTGGAGTTAACAATTGCCCATAATATAAATGAGTTCAATGTTCTGATTAAGTTATATGCAGTGGGAAGCACTGAAGCACCAGTGGTATAAAATCAGCTTAAGACAATATTTATGACTTGATAATAGCTATATAACAGTTTATACGCCTGAATACTTTTGGTTTTCCTATAAAGATTACCAATACTTGAAATTTAGCAAAGTTGCTCATTTTATAGTGTGCTTAAAAAAGGTCTGCTTGGGGCTTCCCTGGTGGCGCAGTGGTTAAGAATCTGCCTGCCAATGCAGGGAACACAGGTTCGAGCCCTGGTCCGGGAAGATCCCACACGCCGCGGAGCAACTGGGCCCGTGAGCCACAACTACTGAGCCTGCGCGTCTGGAGCCTGTGCTCCGCAACAAGAGGGGCCACGATAGTGAGAGGTCCGCGCACCGCAATGAAGAGTAGCCCCCGCTCACTGCAACTAAAGAAAGCCCACGCACAGCAACGAAGACCCAACGCAGCCAAAAATAAATAAATAAAATAAATTAAAAAAAAAAAAAGGTCTGCTTAAAAAAAGGAACTCATCATAGTGGTCATACAGTGGTCACACAGTTTCCCATACAGTGGTCAATACTGAATTCTTAGACCGAATAATTGATGCTATATATTAATGGTAACAGATGTAATTGCTCCACTATGAGAAATATAAAGTGAAATAAGAGGTTAACCACTTGAGAGGCAATTCACTTAAACTAACAAAATGTATTGAGCATCTACCATGTGCCACCACCCTTCTGGCCACTGGAGATGCAGAAATGAACACGAGATAAGGATTTCCTGTACCCTTAGGGCTGAAATCTAGAGGAAGGATGGGGGGGGTAGACTGTAATCAAACATAATAATATACAATCTGGTAATATTCAGTGCTATGTGGAAAAGTTAAGCAGTGGATGGGGAAAAGGGTGAGAGAAAGCTGTATCAGATAGGGGAGTCAGGAAATTCTCCCATAGAGGCAAGAATGAAGGGAGAGAGGGAGCCAATGTGAAAGTCTGGGGAACAGCGTTCCTCACAAAAGCAACAGCAAATGCAGGGGCAGTGCTCGCATCTAATGTGAAACAATGACTGGTACGCGTATGTTGCCAAAGGCTGGTACCTATTGAAATTGTATGAACATTGCATTGTTTTAGAATAGTTTTCTGTTTTTTTTTTTTTAAGGTAAATTCAAAATAGCTTGTGAGGTATTGCTTGTTATTAATAATGGAAAACAACAAAATCTAAAATAATAAGCATCTCAGATCTCATAATTTGGTTGAGGAGGGGGTGTCAGCCCATAGAAAAGGACTGAGAAATCTTGCTTTGCTGTAGTAAGGAAAAAGACAAAATAATCTTCACTTTGCTTGAGGAAATTACATGATGCTGATTATTGGGAATAATCTCATGTCCAGCAATAAACATCAACAAGAATAGTAGTCATAGTAGTAATAGCAGGGGCAGTGACGATGGTGGTGGTGGTCATTTTAGTGCCAGTAGACAGACTTGAAAGAATACCATCTATGTGCTAGGAACAGTGTCAAGTGAGAACTTACCTGATCTCTTTTATTTCCCAAAATAAACTTTAAGGTATATGCCAATTTTATCCCTGTTTTACAGGTGAAGATACTGAAGCTAGAAGAGTTAAGCAGCTGTCTTAAGTATCAGAAAATTTGCAAAGTGAGGACTTAAACTCTGCATCTAACCCCCCAGTCTATGCTATGTTTTGGATAATTTTTTATTTCTTTTTAAAATTTAACTACAGTTGATTTACAATATTGTGTTAGTTTTAGGCATACAACTTCAAATTCTTTTTCATTATAGGTTATTACAAGATACTGAATATAGTTCCATGTGCTATACAATAAATCCTTCCTGTTTATTTTATATATAGCAATATGTATCTATTAATCCCATACTCCTAATTATGCTATACTATTTTTAAATCAAGGTATCACACATTTTGATTAATCATACAGTGGCATCAGTTTGAAATTTAAAATTGAAAGAGTACATAGTAAGGGTTTTTTAAATCTTTTTTTTTAATTGAATTACAGTTAATGTACAATGTTGTGTTAGTTTCAGGTGTGTGTGTGTGTGTGTACACATACATATATACATTCTTCTTGAGTCTTTTCCATTACAGGTTGTTACAAGATACTGAGTATAGTTCCCTGTGCTATACAGTAGGTCCTTGTTTATCTGTTTTATATGTAGTAGTGTGTATGTGTTACTCCCAAACTCCTAATTTATCTCTTCCCCCCATCCCCTTTGGTAACCATAAGTTTGTTTTGTCTGTGAGTCTATTTCTGACAGACTCACAGACAAAGAGAACCTGATTCCACTAGCTCCAATCTTCTTTCTCAATATCTCCTTGGCTATTCGGGGTCTTTTGTGTTTCCATACAAATTTTAAAAGTTTTTGTTCTAGTTCTGTGAAAAATGCCATTGGAAATTTGATAGAAATTGAATTGAATCTGTAAATTGCCTTGGGTAGTATGGTCATTTAAACAATATTGATTCTTCCATTCCAAGAACATGGTATATCTTTCCATCTGTTTGTGTCATCTTCACTTTCTTTCATCAATGTCTTAGAGTTTTCAGCGTACAGGTCTTTGCCTCCTTAGGTAGGTTTATTCCTCGATATTTCATTCTTTTTGATGAGATGGTAAATGGGATTGTTTCCTTAATTTATCTAACATTTCATTGCTAGCATACAGAAATGCAACAGAATTCTCTATATTAATTTTGTACCCAGCAACTTTCCTGAATTCATTGATGAGCTCTAGTAATTTTCTGGTAGTGTCTTTAGGATTTTCTATGTATAGCATCATGTCATCTGCAAACGGTAACAGTTTTACTTCTTTTTTTCCAATTTGGATTCCTTTTATTTCTTTTTCTTCTCTGATTGCTGTGGAATTCTGAGTTTTATAGTTGGCTATGCTATATATTTGATGTGTGAGAAAGACACTTACGTATGCTGAGTCTGGAAAATGAGCATACCAATGCCATTTTTCTTTCTTTTTTATTGTATGATTCCATTTATATGAAAGACTCAGAATAGGCAAATCTATAGATACAAAAAGTAGATTAGATTAATTTTATAGCATACATAGAGTCTTTTATAAAGATTTAAAAAATTGAGTTAAAATGTTATATTAGTTTCAGGTGTACTCTATAGTGATTCAGTATTTTTATAGATTATACTTCATTTAAAGTTACTACAAAATAATGGCTATATGTTCCTGTGCTGTACAATATATCCTTGTTACTTATTTATTTAATACATAATAGTTTGTATTTTTTTCTTTTAACTTTTATTTTATATTGGAGTATAGTCAATTAACAATGTTGTGTTAGTTTCAGGTGTACAGCAAAGTAATTCAGTTATATTTATACATGTATCTATTCTTTTTCAAATTCTTTTCCCAATTAGGTTGTTACAGAATATTGAGCAGAGTTCCCTGTGGTATACAGTAGGTCCTTGTTGGTTATCCATTTTAAATATAGCAGTGTGTACATGTCAATCCCAAACTCCCTAACCATCCCTCCCCCCACTTCCCCCCAGTAACCATAAGTTTGTTCTCTAAGTCTGTGAGTCTGTCTCTGTTTTGTAACACTTGCATCATTTTTTTTAGATTCCGCATATGAGTAATATCGTACAGTATTTCCCTTTCTCTGTCTGACTTACCTCACTCAGTATGACAATCTCTAGGTCCATCCATGTTGCTGCAAATGGCATTATTTCATTCTTTTTAATTGCTGAGTAATAGTCCATTGTATATATATACCAAATCTTCTTTATCCATTCTTCTGTTGATGGACACTTAGGTTGCTTCCATATCTTGGCTATTGTAAACAGTGCTGCAGTGAACATTGGGGTGCATGTATCCCTTCGGACCATGTTTTTCTTGGGGTAAATGCCCAGGAGTGGGATTGCAGGATCATATGGTAGCTCTATTTTTAGTTTTCTGAGGAACCTCCATACTGTTTTTCTGAGGAAACTCCATGCAGTTTTGCACCAACTTACATTCCCACCAACAGTGTAAGAGGGTTCCCTCCTATCCACACCCTCTCCAGCATTTATTGTTTCTGGATTTTTTTGATGATAGCCATTCTGACTGGTGTGAGGTTATATCTCATTGTAGTTTTGATTTTCATTTCTCTAATAATTAGCGATGTTGAACATCTTTTCATGTGCCTCTTGGCCATATGTATGTCTTCTTTGGAAAATGTCTATTTAGGTCTTCTGCCCACTTTTTGATTGTGTTGTTTGTTTTGATGATATTAAGCTGCATGAGCTGTTTGTAGATTTTGGAGACTAATCTCTTGTTGGTCACATCATTTGCAAACATTTTCTCCCATTCTGTGGATTGTCTTTTTGTTTTGTTTATGGTTTCCTTTGCTGTGCAAAAGCTTTTGAGTTTAATTAGGTCCCATTTGTTTATTTTTGTTTTTATTCCCATTACTCTGGGAGATGGATTGAAAAAGATATTGCTGTGATTGATGTCAGAGAGTGTTCTGCCTATGTTTTCCACTAAGAGTTTTATAGTGTCTGGTCTCACACTTAGGTCTTTAATCCATTTTGAGTTTATTTTTGTGTATGGTATTAAAGAAAGTTCTAATTTCATTTTTTTACATGTAGCTGTCCAGTTTTCCCAGCACAGTTTTTGAAGAAACTGTCTTTCCTCCATTGCATAGTCTTGCCTCTTTTTTTGTAGATTAATTGAACATAAGTGCATGGGTTTATTTCTGGGCTTTGTATCCTGTTCCATTAATCTATATTTCTATTTTTGTGCCAGTACCATACTGTTTTGATGACTATAGCTTTGTAGTATAGTCCGAAGTCAGGGAGCCTAATTCCTCCAGCTCCATTTTTCTTTCTCAAGATTGCCTTGGCTATTCAGCGTCTTTTTGTCTCCGTACAAATTTTACGTTTTTTTGTTTTAGTTCTATGAAAAATGCCATTGGTATTTTGATAGGGATTGCATTGAATCTGTAGATTGCCTTTCATAGTATAGTCATTTTGACAATATTGATTCTTCCAATCCAAGAACATGGTATATTTTTCCATCTGTTTGTATTGTCTTCAGTTTCTTTCATCAGCATCTTATAGTTTTCAGAGTACAGGTCTTTTGTCTCCTTAGGTAGGTTTATTCCTAGATATTTTATTCTTTTTGATGCAATGGTATATGGGATTGTTTCTTGAATTTCTCTTTCTGACCTTTCGTTGTTAGTGTATAGACATACAACAGATTTCTGTGTATTAATTTTGTAACCTGCAACTTTACCAAATTCATTGATGAGCTTTGGTGGTGTTCTGGTAGCATCTTTAGGATTTTCTATGTATAGTATTATGTCATCTGCAAACAGTGACAGTTTAACTTCTTGTTTTCCAATTTGGATTCCTTTCATTTCTTTTTCTTCTCTGATTGCTGTGGAACTCTGAGTTTTATAGCTGGCTATGCTATATATTTGATGTGTGAGAAAGACACTTCTTTATGCTGAGTCTGAAAAATGAGCATACCGTGCCATTTTTCTTCCAGATTTGTTCTGGTAAACAAATGAGTAAATATGTATAAAATAATATAAAACATTATTTTTAAATTATTTATACTCAGTATACCTTAAGATAACTCTTTTCAAAGCTATTCAATGTGTTATGTGCTGAGGGTAAAAACAGGAATTGTTTAGAGACCAAGCTTCAAGCAACACAAATAAATAAGTAAATTAAATTATGGTCTGTATAACTGTGCAAGAAAAAAAAAAAAAAAGGATGTCAGACAACCATTCAGGTTTAATGAACATAGTAGACATATGAAATTTTTTACCACCAAGCTACACTCTTCTGGCAGAAGATTCATTTCTTCACTAATCCCAGATCCCTGAGTTTTGGACAGGGCTTCCTCTACCCCTGGGCTCCAGGAATAGACACCATAACTCAGGCTCAGCCAATGAGAGGGCCATGGCTGTAGTGACTGATTTGGAAGAAAGGGTTACTACACAAGCTTAGATGAAGAGAGAAAGACAGGGAGAGAGAGCAAGGGAGAGAGGGAGAGAGAAAAGAAGGGAGGGAGCAAGAGAAAATGTCAATTTTTATCACACTGTTTCTAGCATTTTTTGTCCATTGGGCATCTCATTTATATAAATCAACAAATTCCTGTCTGTTAAAAGCTAGGTTGAGCTCATCTTCTGTTACCTGTAGTTGGAAATCCTGTCTAATAGGATAGAGGAGTTACATATGAGCTAGGAATTTTTTTTCTTTTTTAATTTATTTTTTCCCTGCATTGGGTCTTTGTTGCTGCACAGGCTTTCTCTAGTTGCAGTGAGCGGGGGCCACTCTTGTTTGCGGTGCACGGGCTTCTCATTGCAGTGGCCTCTCTTGCTGTGGAGTGCAGGCTCTAGGTGCACGGGCTTCAGTAGTTGCAGCACGCGACCTCAGTAGTTGCAGTACACAGGCTTAGTTGCTCCGTGGCATGTGGGATCATCCCGGACCAGGGATCAAACCCATGTCCTCTGCACTGGCAGGTGGGTTCTTAACCACTGCACCATCAGGGAAGTCCATGAGCTGGGAATTTTGAATACGCCAAGAAGACTGACTTAGACAGTGGGATTATGTGGATTAATTTAAGATGAAAAGCTAAGGTTGGAGTTGATGAGATGCTCTTAATTTTCTCAAGAGGGTTGGTATTTAAGCAAGGTCTTGAAGAGCAAAATCCAGACAGATGACACCAAAACTTATCATGGAGAAGGGAGACAGTCTAGTAGACACTAGTCAGGGAACTAATATTTTACAGGTACATTTTGTTAGCTTAATGAGGAAATTGCTTATTCATTCTTATTAATTTAACCAAATATATATTAAGAGATTCATTAAACCCTAAAAGTTTAAGGGAGTTTTGATATCTTTTATGGTCTAGCACAAATAATTAGAAAGGGTGACATGATGTGAATTTTGCTGTAGGAAGAAACTTCCTGGTGCAGAAAGAAAAATGGATGGTAGGTATGGGAGATTACAGCAAGCAACATCCACAGAAACTTTTAAATTTAGTTAAATTAATTTTAAAAATTTTTGATAGAGAAAGATTATTGCTGAAGTGACAGATGATCAAAGTGTTCACTAGCATAGCAGAAATGGGAATGGATAAAATTAAGAAAGATCTGGGAGACATTGTGGAGAAAGAATCAACAGAACTGGAGAACTAAAAAGATGTAGGGTATGACAGAGATGGAGTATGTTTCCATGGAGATTTAAGAGAGTGGCAGATTTACTAACAGAGGCAAAAAAATAGAGAATGAGGAACATATTAACAGGTAAGAGTGACATATATAAGGACACTGATTAATGCAGCTTTGGAACATGGGTTTGAAGGACCTGAAGCATTCTTGCTGTGAAAACCAGCATTCATTCATGCATCATTTAAAAATACTTATTGAGCACCTCACTATGAGCTAAGTACTTCTTTAGACAAATTTTCAGCTCTCATGGGCCTTATATTCTAGTGGTGAGATGCAGAAAACAAACAATTAAATGAATAAATATATACTATATCAGTTAGCAAAAAATTATAGAAAGGAAAATAAAGCACAGTAAGGGGATTTGGGCTGTTGTTTTACAACCCTGGATAGGAAGGTATATCTGAGCAGAGATCTGAAGAAACTGAGGGAGTGAGCCATAAAGATATCTGGGGTAAGAGAATTTCAGGGTTTATATTGTATTTAGTTGTGTACTTGACTACAGGGTGAACTCCTGAAAGAACCTGTTATACACATCATTAAAAAAAAAAAAATCCAAGCTTAGTTTCAGAACCTCATTATATCAATTCTGGATTATTGCCTTAGGCTCCCAAGAGTTCTTCATTTGCCCAATATGCCCCCTCTCTAATGCCCTCAAGTTCTACTTTTCCAGCAGAAGTTGATTTTCATTCAGAGATCATTTCCTCCAAGAAGCCAGCATAGATAAAATACTCTCTTTTATACCCCAAAACATATTTCTATCATAATGCTATAGAATTAAGAGTCTGTAAAATCCTCGAAGATAAGGACCTAGGGTTTACCTAGTAAAGTGAAAAGTAAAATTAAAAGTGAATTAGTGAAATTAAATTAAATTAAAGTGAAATTCAATTAAAGTGAAAAGTAAAAGTAAAATTTTACTCTCAATAAAATTTTGTTGAGTTGAATTAGAAATAGAAGTAATCTGGGTTGATTGAAGCATAGGATATATATAGCTGAGAGAATGACAAAAAATTTGAGGATGAGAAAACAAAATGTGAAGGTGCCACAAATAGCTAAAGAAAAAACTGGTGAAACAGCTGATTCAGTAACTAAACTAACTTGTCAATGAATGAGTCAAACATGAGGAGAAGGCTGCTGCTTCTTTTATTGTGCCCTCTATTTTCTCCCCTTTTCTTTCTATCTATCTCTAATTAAGTAAAACTATATAAATATAGCACATAGCAGTATCCGACAGATACTTACGGCTCAATAAAATATCCACATTTAGGGTTAGCTTTGGAAAAGAACCCTTGAAAGGTATTTACATCATTTTCCTTGATTAAAGGAGTCAATGAATCCATTAAATAAATTAATGTAGATATATGCACATGTGTATTCTTTGATCAAAATCTTACTGCTATATTCAGTTTAAATGGCAGGAGTACTTTTTTTTTTTTTTTTTTCAGGTCAGATATAATCCTTTTTCCCCCCCTTTAATTTAGGAACAAATGACCTTTTAGTTTGGGTATCATATGACTTTGAATGAAGACAGGGATGTCATAAATGATATTCTTACTGTGGTTCATTGATCCGGGTATTTAGTCTATCGCATTAATCATACCTTACAGTCTCCTTGATGTCTCAGCACATTATGATAGAGTATTGACATATTTTAAATTTAACCATGGATTCCAGGATACACGTGACCTTTTCAGAAAGTATGTATTATTGTAAGAACTTATAAGAACTGAATAATTGTCGTACAGAGATGTTAACTACTCTAGTCAACTGCAAGACAGCTATTACTAAGAAGTCTTGGAGTAATTACACTTTAGTTTGTGTTTTTAGCCTTGTTTTAAACAGCATTGTTCAGTAGCAAATTTTCTTAAGTTTGAAATGCGAAGTTAACCTCATTTTTATTTAAGGTACAAAAATTCTTCTATCAATATTTTAAATTAAATTTAGAAAACTTTTTCATTGGAAATACACAATTTAAAAATTTTAATACCATAAGTAATTATTGTTGTTATTTAATTACATCATAATTTAGCAAGTAAATGCATTCTTCCCAATGTTATTGTTCACTTTAATACAAAGGGGACATTCCTGGGATTGACAGCCTGTAGAAGTTCCCCCTAATAAATGTTATTGTCTACTGAAAAAGAAAAATTCCTAACTGCATGATGTTATATAAAGAATTAATTCTCATATTTAATCTAGAAAGATAATTTTAACAGGAGTTTCTGAGTTAATATCTTTAAATATTTTATTAGGTCTTTTAGTACAGAAGATCCATAATTCAGGTCATTAATCTATGGTTACCTGTCCTTTGTCAAAGGAATTAATTATTTTCTATTATTCATTGCATTTCCCTCAAATTTTGAAGATATTTATCATAAAGTTGTGAATATGTTCACAGCTATCACCATTAACTCTCAGTGTTTTATCTGGTGTATCTTCCTTAAGAATCAAGATTGTATAAAGATAGAGAAGACCATTAGTATTACTCTCAATCTCACAAAAACAGTCTTCCAGCTCCTGTAAAATGAACCTGGTATCTAAAATATATGAGACAAAGGGTAGATAATATCTTTAGGGAAGATATTAAATAGTGCATCCTACTTCCATCAAATTATATTCATAGTTTAGTGTTTGAGGCAAGTTTAGGTAACATTGCATTTCTATTTCTAACAGACAGACTTTAAAAGATATTAACATTTTAGTTGTTTGGGAGAGGCTTTCAATGTTTATCTGCATATGTATTATGGGACCATTGGGGGAACATTGCTGTAGCTTATAAGTAGGCTAACCTGAGGTAAGCAGTAAATATATCTGTGTGCATGCATTCATCCGTCTAGCCATCCACATACACAAACTTGTTCATTTTCTGACTCAGCAGACCAATACGTAAGTTCAAGACAGAAAGGGTTATGCTTTGCTAATTGCTTCACTAATACAATGAATAACTCATATTGGGTGTCCATTACATATGTGTTGAATTGTTAATGAATAGGAGAGGGAAAGGAAGAGGTTGGCTGGCTATCAGATTAGATATTGAATGGTTAAGTTCCGGTCTTTGACAGTGCGGACTCATGGCATTCATTTTGTTTTGTTTGTTTATTCTCAGTAATGTCATAATAGAGTGTACCTCTCTTCTCAGTAATGTCATAATAGAGCGTACCTCTCTAGCGAATGTGGCATGAACTATTTTTAATATTTTTGTTTCCCTATCTAGAATGCAAAGTTGGAGTATTATTTTTAACAATGTATCAATTCTTGTATCTTTCATAGCCTACTATATACTGTAAGTGAGGTTTTACATTAAAATATTTGTTTAGAGGTTGCCTTGACAAACCAATTAGGTCATCAGTGTGTTTTGTTCAGTTGAATAGAATCAGACTCTCTATAGCTGAATTCATAATGCATTCATTTATTAAACAAATTGTAAATTTACTAATTCATAAGGAATTAATTTGATAAGATACGTATTGTAAGCAATTAATTTATTCTTTCCTTAATTAATTCATCCAAAAAACATTTACAGAGTGCCTACCATGGGTCAGTAACTTTGCACAGGGCCACTTTGTGATGGAGAAGAAGGGGGAGCTCCATGAGCCTAAGAATACTACTAACATAGGGGATTAATATTCTGAAGGCACATCCATGTTTAGACATGAGTACATCACCCAGTGTGTAACACAGGCTAACTCATGAATGTTCCCAGTGGATGTGCTACTGGTATAACTAGTATAACTAATGTAAAATTGGGGATAAATGTGGCCATACTTTTCCATCCTTGTTTCTTTTTTTGTTTGAATTATTTGTTTCTTTATTAGTATGGGTAGGTGTAGATGTTTCAATTCATTTGGTCTTGTCCATCCACAGGATACTGAGTATTTTTGAAAAAGCTTTAAATGTTTTATTCCTATCATTTCTTGGCAACTGATTATTTCAGCAATATTTTATATAAAAAATTTCAAATGTACACAAAAGGTATAATGACTAGTATAATAAATTCCCATGTATGTGTCACCTGGTTTCAACGGTTATCAATTCATTGCCATTAATATTTCTTTTAAATTCCCAACAATTCTACCTTCTAGACTACTTCCTACTACTACTTGTCTTTTGACACAAGTCCTGACATTCTACCATCTGGTTATAAATATTTTAGTGTATATCTCTAAGTGTAAGTTTCTTTTAAAAAATACAACATTATTATTACACAAAGAACATTTAACCATAGTTTTTTTTAAATATCACCAAATATTCAATCAGGATACACATTTCTCAAATAACCTTATTCTTTCAATAGTGCACCCATTGAAATAGGTCGATGTGTTGATATGTCCTGATTCTTGGCCTTTTCAATGAAAAGTGCTAGCAGATATGTATTTCTATAAAAAACTACATACAGATCTTCCTTGACTTATGATGGGATTGTGTCCCAATAAACCCCTCATGAGTTGAAAATATCTTAAGTTGAAATGCATTTAATACACCTAACCTACCAAACGTAGTTTAGCGTAGCTGACCTTGAATGTGCTCAGAACACTTACATTAGCCTACAGTTGGGTAAACTCATCTAACACCAAGCCTATTTTACAATAAAGTACTGAACATCTCATGTAATTTATTGAAGACTGTAGTGAAAGTGAAAACCAGAATGGTTGTATGGGTACAGAATGGTTGTTTACCCTCATGATTGCATGGCTGACTGAGAACTGCGGCTCACTGTCACTGCCCAGCATCACTAGACATTGTACTGCAAAGAGTTAGACCAGGAAAAGGCCAAATTTAAAAATCAAAGTATGGCTCTACTAAATATGTATCACTTCTGCACCATTGTAAAGTTGAAAAATTGTAAGTTGAACCATCGTAAATATGGGACTGTGTATATACTGCGCCGTAAGTTCATACTGATTCATTCAATAAGTTTGAACTAGAGGATTTTAACATAATCTTACTGAACTTATACATGCATCTTCTTTCCCTCATGCTGAATATCCTGGTTCTTAATGACATTTGTTTATCATTAAATTCTCCATTTGCTTTATCTTGTACTATATAAAATACAATTTCAGTATTCATGATCAATACCACAATAAACAATATGATTACCAAATACAGTTTATATTTTTTTGTTTGCTTTTGCATCTGTTTTGTAATCAAAAGTCATGCTGTAACTTAACAGGTCAATTTTCAGTAATCATAAATAGAAAAATGTTAAAATATGAACCATACATATTAATCAGAGTCTTTGGGTTTTAAGAATGAGACTCATAGAAGTTTCCTAGTAAAAGGGAAATTTTTTTTTGTAAGATACAAGTGTCCCGGCAATAGAACTGAAACCTAAGCAATTTTTGAGATTGTTATTTCCCAGCCTGTTTCTCTAGTCATTTTTCTGGAAACTCCACTTCTCTTCATGTTTTTTGCCTTCTCTCTTTGCCAGTGGGCTTTTTCTCCTAGTCATAGTTTCTGCTCCCATATAATGTTGTCTTATACAGAGAACATCATCAGTCTAACACATTACTATGCCACGAATCTTCATCTTTCCTTTCCACTACCAATGGCTTCCCTCTTTCAATATTACCTGATCATTATCTTTCGGTTATTGGTTCCCTCGTGTGTTGGATGTCTTTGAATCCCATGACCTCCATCTAACCCACCTATTATCCGTGGAACATCTTTTGGAACTGGTTCTTAAGTAGTAGTTATGAATATTTTATAAAGAGCTCTGTGAATGGCAAACATTCTAAAGCAAGCCCTGGTAAGTCTAGCGTGATTTCAGGAAATGTTTTGAATAGCCAGCATGTCTTCCTTATTTGGTTAGTTTGGATGGCATTTATTCTTAGCTTCTGTTATTATATAAACTATATGGGAATAAATGCAGTATGTACAATTTTCTTGTGTGGATAATGGTAAAAATAATGATAATATTTTTCCATGGGTAGATGAATCTTAGGGAAATAATTTCTTAGCTTGTATGAAGTAATTTTGTTTCATTGTTGTCATTCCCTTCTATTTTCTCCCTAGGATGCCAGATGAGATAACTAGAACTCTTATGTCAAGCATGTGGTCAGACCCATAACTTACACTGAGGTTTGTTCTTGTTCATTAGCAGCTAATATTAAATTCAATGTTTTCAAATATTTACTCACAGTAATATGCTCCATTTGGTCTACACTGTGATTTTTGGCTCCTACTTAATAATAGTTCTATGCCCCTTAGCAAATATAACAGCAGGAAGACCATAATGTTCAAAACAACAGACTTGTTAAATATGTAGTATATTTTTTCTTTTCTGTTTTCCTTTACCAGCTTCATATTGCTTCTGGAATTCTTGGCAGATTTACACACTTTTTTACTGTTTAAAAGCATACATTTTAGTTGTTTCCCTTTTCAGAACATGTAAGATCTATGTTATATGAACAGCTTTCATCATGATTCATTTTGGTGGGGGGAACTTAATTCACCTCCCCCGTTGTCTCCAGGCTTCATTATTGCAATATACTTTTACTGATCAAGCACTTGCATTTAAAATATTTTCATTTAGTAGTGATTTCATTTAGTAGTGATTTCATTACTTTAATTGGTCTTATACTAGAGAGAAAAAAGAAAAAGAGAATGACTATAAAGCTCACAAATTTTTTTCCTTGCATAAAGTGTAAAATTGGTTCCTATTTCATAATTAATGCTTTTACTCTGTTGGGGGGGTCTAGCCAACTTGTCAATACAATACAAATATGGAGTCAACTAGAAATGAAAAAGAAACATGAAGAGGTGCTGAGGATAAGGAGATGACTCCTAAATCCTACCATAGTGGGAAAACACAGAATTCCTCTGCGATAGATTGCTTTATTGTTTCCAGCAATCCTCTCTCTTTCATGTAAGAGCGTTCTAAATCCCCTTTCATTGCCACGTGACTTTGGCTTAGGCTCGGTAATCCATTTTGGCCAATGGAATGTGAGTGGATATAATTTATGTCACGTCTCAGCCGAAGGTTAATGGGCATTGCTAGGTTCTGCCAGTTATTTTGCTTTTTTCCCTGTGCCATGAAAATGGCATATCCCAAAGAGGAGTGCTCCTTCAGCCTGGGGAATAGAACAAGATCAGAGATCGGAGATTAGATCGGAGATGCAGCAGACATGTAATATGAGAGAAACCCTTGCTATTGTAAGTCACTGAGATTTGGGGGTTATTTGTTACTACACCAAAGTGGAATAATAGAAATCTTCATTTTTGCAATCTGTAGAAATTTTTGAGCAATTCCTCTTTTTGCTATCATTGTCTCCAGAATAATAGTTTCAGGTTTTAAGTTCCTTGCAGTTCTTTAAATTTCTTTTTCCGGTGTATCTTCCACAAAGTAGTTTGTTAGCAGTTGCTTTAAGAGTTAATAATTTAATGAATAGATGGAAGATTAATCATCAGTTAGACAAACCCTTTCAATTAGACATTATCCAGATCAAAAGTACCTCATATTGTCTCAATCAGTAGCTTTTGAATTTTGGATTACTAAACTATTACTTCAAAATGTATTATAATTATTGTGATTTCTTAAAATTGATACTAAGTTGTTTAATTCCATAACTGTGTAGACCATGCGCTCTGTAAATGCCTGTTAAAAAGGCTAATGAATTTGGGATAGAAAATGTTAACTGTCCAAATTCCACTACAGAATATGTCCATATTTATAAATTTTGGCTGAGAAAACCTATTTTCTAGTTATTGAATATTTCATTAAATAACATTTGATAGATAATACACAAATCTCTAACATTCAAGGAATTAGCATGAAGTAAAATGTATATTTTACTTGAATCATGTTCTAAAGTAGACCAGAAAATGTAATTGAGAAATATAGGAACCAAAGCTCAAGCCATACCAAACCCAAATGTATCATTTCTTATACTGGTGTAACAGAGTTAATAATTTCCGTTCTGGACAATCTCTAGTTCCAAGCAATTTACAATCTCATAAATCAAAACACACTGTCAGTCTCAGACTATGTGATCTCTTCTGTACACGAAAGAAGAAATCTCTTCTACCCGTGACCAGCACCATAAAACTTACTACCCTAATGGCTAAGGCTACTCATTCTGATCACAAGAGTTTTTAAAAGAAGAGACGGGGGTGGGGGGGACATAAGAAGAGCAGGACAAGCTTCAGAAACATTCAGAATTCCACAATATAAGGATGAGTTGTGCTTTTGCCCTCAAAGCAATGCAGGCTTATTTGTAAGTTTTCTACAATAAACCAAAATGTTTGTAAAAAGGGATAATACATTTAAAATTACCTTGAACATGTTCTATAGGTATCTATGTGTCTGTATAGCTTTTGATTAATTGCGTCATTGATTAAAAGTATAACCAAGTCCCTATATATGTCAAGAACTTGGTGCTTCTACAAAACAAGCTTTACCATCCTTTCTTATCACACTACTTAAACTTGGAAATATGATAACCACCATGTACTAGAGGTTTGTTCTTCTAATCTTCTAAAATACACAGTGTATACAATTTTAACCACAGGTAGGATAACCTCATGCTACCATAATCAGCAGAACATCCTGATTTATCTGTCTTCCAATTACCCATATCATATAAGCTCATCTCACTATAGACAAAAATAGAGTTAGTTCCAAGATCCAGGTACAGTTTGATTTAGCTTCTTTTACCTTTTCTAGTAATACATGGCAAATATAATTTTTCTTCTGATACTGTATCTCCTTTCCTCTTTCTCAATTTCATTGCTCTTTTTAAAATTTGTTTTTAATTTATTAATAGTTTAATTCTCAAAATAGGTATCCTATGGTATCAACAGAATCAGCAATCATGCAAAAGCTTATAGGAGTTACCTCTTATATGGCTAACATTCAAAAACTATATTTAAGTTCATTTAGTTTCCCTCAAAGTTCCAATAAACATAATGAAAACAGATAAAGGAGATAATTTATTAAGTCCTCTGCATGGAAGAGAATGGCTTCTCATGAATAGCAATATCTAAAATTGAACCTGTATACTCTGAATGAGAGAAACCACTGCAGGCATGATTATGAAGTACAATAGTAAGGCCATTTGTCAATATGAAGCCATGGAATGCTGAATATTTACAAAAATTTTTCCTATTACATGGGGTTCTAGTATATTAATGAAGCAGGATTTGAATCCTCAGGTGAAGTAAAAATAATTACATTAAAGTTTGGGAAAGACAACTGGGGAAAGTACAAGTTTGCCTTGCTGGCCTGCAGGCACAAACGTTGAAGCCTTTTGTACTTTTGCTTAAGATTTTTATTATTTGCTGTTTGGAACTTTATATAAGTTCATATTGGAAAAAATAGGATTTCTGTGTGTGTGTGGCATATAGGGAAGAAAATGTTGTAAGCCACCTCCTCCCAGTGCCCAAACATTTAGCTCTGTTACAAATGATAAAGGATATTCACTTACTGTGTATGAGTGCATTGTCCAATTAGATGGTAATTGTGTGTTGAGCTTTATAAAAACATTCTTAATCTAAGGTATCCCACTAGTTAATTCTTCAAGCTTCTCTAATCATTTCTCTCTCTCTATTTTTCCCCTGTTTCTCTTAATGTTATCTCAAGTTTTTTTCAGGGAGACCTGAAGGTTAAATTTAGCAGATTAAAAAATTTGATACCAAATATGAGGTGTTTATTTGTACCTACCCAGACATTACTCCTTTTAAGCACCTCACCGTTAGAGCAGATTCTTTGAATTTATTATTCTATTTCAATAAATTAAATTTCACTGGAACTATTCTATGATGTAAATAATAGTGAAACGTTAAAGGGCTCAAGACAAACAGTTCAGTTTTATCTTTTAGAACTAACTACAGCTGCTTTTGTGCTACAACTGCAGAGTTGAGTTAAGACAGAAACCTTATGGCTTGCAAAGCCTAAAACATTTACTATCTTGTTCTGTATAGAAGAAAGTTTGCTAATCCCCATTATACTTATATGTTCATATTTGAAGGTGGGAGACAAGATTAAAATACATAAAGAGAAGATAAAGGAGCCTGAGTATTTCTGTTTGTTACATTGTAGGAAATTGTTGCCATCCTGAGGGACAGCTATTAGTCACCATGCAGGGTGATTTTCACTTTTATAAGTCACAGATATGCCTGTAATGGATCTCAGTATTAGACCCAATTTTAAAATCCCCAGACTGCTGTAGGAAGATTATGGAGGGTGGGTGAAGAAACATGCAGTTTTTGTTAAAGAACCAGCTTTGGCTCACAGTGGGTAATCTATCCCTGTTCTACTTGCTGTAGCTGAAGTAAAATTTTTTGCTCAAGTTCCAGCTGCCATCTAATGAATATTTGCCCTAAATATTGCTAGTTAATTTAGTCCTCTTTTGTGGGAGAGGATCCCAGTGAATCACTGTAAATAAATGATAGTAAATTGGAGCTTTACTGGAGGTTGGAAAACGTAACACCTGGGTCTATAAAAATATTTGTAGTTTGGCTGAGTGAAGCCATGGTTGGTGGAAATGTATTGCAGGCAACTTATCCTACTTTTTGGAAAACTGTTAAAGTAACTTCTTCCTCTAATTGAGGAAACAATTTAAATCTTTAAAGAAACACACCAATAAATGTTTCTATTATATATTTCATGTGATTAAAATGTAATATGATATCAAGTTATGTTTTTCAAATGTATTTCTGAAATGATTTGAAATAATCAAAAGTACTTTTTTTGAAAAAATGCTATTAGGATAACAGATTATCATTTGGTGTAAGATAAAATTAGATAACATTCCTCACACCATATACAAATATAAACTCAAAATGAATCAGAGAACTAAATGTAAACAATGAAATTATAACTTCTAGAAAACAACAAGGGCATTAGTGAGGTGGATGGAGTTAGAGTCTGTCATACAGAGTGAAGTAAGTCAGAAAGAGAAAAACAAACACAGTATGCTAACACATATATATGGAATCTAAGGAAAAAAAAAAAAAAGGTCATGAAGAACCTAGTAGCAAGACGGGAATAAAGACACAGACCTACTAGAGAATGGACTTGAGGATATGGGGAGGGGGAGGGGTAAGATGTGACAGGGTGAGAGAGTGTCATGAACATATATACACTACCAAATGTAAAACAGATAACTAGTGGGAAGCAGCCGCATAGCACAGGGAGATCAGCTCGGTGCTTTGTAACCACCTAGAGGGGTGGGATAGGGAGGGTGGGAGGGAGGGAGATGCAAGAGGGAAGAGATATGGGAACATATGTATATGTATAACTGATTCACTTTGTTATAAAGCAGAAACTAGCACACCATTGTAAAGCAATTATACTCCAATAAAGATGTTAAAAAAATTTAAAAAAATAAAAAAATTAAAAAAAAAACAAGGGCATATTCCTATGTAAGCTGGGTGTAAGGAAATGCTTTCTAAATTGATTCAATATTCAGACACAAGAAAATTAAAGATAGCTAAATTTTACTAGATAGAAATAAAAACTTCTGCATGACAAAAGCACCCAAAGTAATGTCAAAAGACAAAAATTGGGATAAAATAGTTACAAAAGATATAAATAGAAGATTTCCCTAAATGGCTCTGAAATATGTGAAAAGACATGCATCTTTATTCATAATAAGAGCAGTAAAAAGTAAAACTACACTGAAATACCCATGATATTGGCAAAATTTCAAAAATTTAAAAATACACTCTGTTGGCAAAATTGTGGGTAAACAGGCATTCTCATACATTCCAGTTGGTAAAACCATATGGAACCATTTGGCCATATCTAAGAAAACTACTTGGGCATTTATCTTCCAACCCAGAAATCCTAATTCTTGGAGTTTATCCTGAAGATACATACCCAATACTACAAAAAATATATATACACAGGGTTTTTCACTGAAGCATTATTCATAGTTGTAAAATATTGGAAATTACTAAAACATCCAAACTTAGGTGATTAGTTGAATACTCTATGATAAATACATATAATGGAGCTTTATGCATCTGTAAAAAAGAATGAGAAAGATATCTATGAACTGATATGGGGTAATTTTCCAAGAGATAACGTTAAGTGAAAAAGCAAAGTGCCAAGAGAAAATATATATTAAGTTTTAACTTAAAAAAAAAAAAAAGAGGAATTAAATAAATACACACATACAGTCATTCCTTGGTATCCTGCAGGGGATTGGTTCCCCATTTGGGTACCAGAATTCAAGAATGCTCAAGTCCCTTATATAAAATGGTGTAGTATTTGCATATGACCTAAGCACTTCCTCCCTAATACTTTAAATCATCTCTAGATTACCTATAATACTTAATACAATGTAAATAGTTGCAAATACAATGTACATGCTATGTAAATAGTTGCCTGCATTCAACAAATTCAAGTTTTGTTTTTTTGGAACTTTCTGGAAAGTTACATTTTTTTTCCAAATATTTTCAATCTGCTGTTGGTTGAATCCGTGGATGTGGAGCCTGTAGAAAAGGAGGGCCAACTATATCTGCTTATTTGAATAAGAAGAAACAGGGTGAAGGCTAAGCCAATACAAGTGGATGAAATACGGAGTAGGAGGACTAGGGGAGGGAGTGATACTTCTCTGAGTATACTTTTCTGTATAGTTTTGACATTTAGATGGAGGTTAATGTTCTATATATTCAAAAATGAATTTAATGATCTGAATAAATGGCTATATAAAGAAAGACGGGAAATAAAAACATCCTAAAACTGAAAGCAAATATACACAAACACAATTTTATTCGTATGAATAACATAAGCAAGCTGAAGGAGAACAATTTTTTAAAAAGAAAACCTTAATTCAAGTAACTTGTGACTTTGGCTTTGACTATATGCCCTTTTATCCCATGGAGTGAGGGAGTAGTACATAAAAAGCTTTTTTAGGGGATTCGCTTATATTAGTTGTTTTGGTGAAGCCATACTGAAATTCTGAGATTATTTTATGTGTATTTTTGGAAGAAAAGAGATACAAATAGAAAATGGGGAAAGGCAAGGAAAGACCCCATGAAATACATTGGTATTAAAGTTATCATACATATATGGTATATATGTATATGTTTGTGATTATGTGTACACAAATACACAAGTATATACATATGTATAAATACATATATGCTTCTAGCCTCCTTCAGTGAACAGATTCCCATAGGACTTTCCATATATTTCTATTAGACAATTTATTGTGATATAAGTATTTGCTAATATCTCTGTTCTGTCACTATTCTATAAACTCTATGAAAGCAAATGCTATGTTTTATAATCTTTGTATTCTCAGAGCCTAAGGTTTTCCTGGCACATAATAGAATCCATGTCAATATTAGTATTGAATGATCTGAATAAATGGATGAGATTTATACTTATTTCAAACAGAAAGGATAGAGTCTGAGATACATTGTGACTCATTTAAAGATTCCAAATCCATTAAAACTGTCTCAACTTAATGTGGACTTATTGAGCCCTGGTGTCATCTCTGCAGCTATATTATTTTGGTTACCTTCTTAGACTCTATGTTATCTTTGAATGTTCTCTCTCTCAAGTTGAGTCAGACTTGAAAGTCCTTGGATCCTACTTGCAGAAGACCTCTTCACCCATTCATTCCTCCCCTCAGCTTTTACCTTAGTCCACGCCCTTTTATTCCTGAAGTATTCTAACAACCTCCTGTTTCTTCCCCCAACTATTGTTCCTCACTTACTACCCACCCTCCCCATTGAATATTCAGTCAATAGAACCCTGTTAGTTTAATCTTCAAAAAATGCCATATGCTATATTCTCTGCACAAAAGACTGCATCATCCACTACCCCTAAATACCAATTTTTCACCTAGAACTCTTCTACTCATTCCTCAATGCACATGTCTATTGATTTCTCACTTATGCCTTCATTCCTACTGTTTGTTATGCCTGGAGTCATCTCCCTTCTCCAGTTAATTTTTAACCTTCTACCTTTATTTCAAGGATTATCTCTTCTTAGTGGTCATTTCTTTCTCTCTATAGCCCTATGTATCTCTTGCAATCACATCGTATTGTTGTATTTTTTATAATTCTTTTAGTTTACTTCATATAGTTGTAAATTGAGTTTAGTGAATGTATTTGAACCTCTCTTCATCTGTGGACTGAGATTAGAGTTCATGCTATAGTAGATATTCAATAAATATATGTTAATGGTAGAACTATGTTTATATTTATGTTAAATTACAGTTTAAAGGTTATTAAAAGTAATTCTCCAAACAGAAGTCAAATGGTAAACATTTTCTTAATTTCACTATATATTTTATTAAATTCCTAATTAATGATACATTGTATTTGAATAAATGCTAAAATGGATAGATTTTATCTGTACAAAATTGCTTTGGTAAACAGTGTGTTTGAAGTACACTTTTAAAGAAATGGTGCCGCTTCTCCAATGCTTAAAAAGAAATACCTCTTAAGAAATTCTCTCTTGAGAAAATCCTCTTCTCTATGTTTGTTTGCCTGTACCCACAACTTTAAAAGTGAATAAATGTAGGTATCTGCAAACAAACTGCTTCCATAAATAATGCAAGAACCACTTTGTGTGTGCATGCATAAGATGATTGTTGAAACAATGTAGTAGTCCCTCCATAAATTTTTGTGCTCTCAGAAAGGCTGTTCAAACACATTACTAAAAATTCTCATCTCATAGTGATGATTGAATCTGTGTGTCTAGAATTCACTTTAGCGAACACCTGTACAGCAGAGATCTGATGATGTTTGGGGGAATTGAAATGAAGTACATGATTAAATAGGGAGAGCAATGGATTTCTTCTTTTAAGCGATGGTAAACATTACCAACATACATGCAGAGATTTATATGATGCACATTCTTCTAATTCTAGTTGTGCTGCATATGATAATAACAGCAAAAGCGTTACCATAATGAGTTAGAATATGCAGCACAATATTCTAGATCAGTTACGAAGCAATGACATAAATTTAAACGTGCTATTTTAAAGCCGTGCACTTATATTTAAATAGGTGTTAAATTCCTGTATGTCCTTAAATCTTTGGTAATTAATCAATAACATATATCTTTTGATCCTGGTAAGAGAAAAAATAACTAAAATAAGTTTATAAATATCAAACACATAAGTGAACTATCCATACTATAAAATAACTTATTTCATTTGCATTAACTTTACTCTTTTTTTTGTCTGCCACCTGTCAGACAAAAACTGACTTTATTTAAACTAATTTAAATAAACTTTAAACTAATTTTTGACATTTTTAATATTTTAACATTTTAAAAAAATTTTATTGGAGTATACTTGATTTACAGTGTTGTATTGGTTTCTGCTGTACAGCTAAGTGAATCAGTTATACATATACATATAGCCACCCTTTTTTAGATTCTTTTCCCATATAGGTCATTACAAAGTATTGAGTAGAGTTCCCTGTGCTATACAGTAGGTCCTTATTTGTTATCTATTTTATATATAGTGGTGTGTATAAGTCAATCCCAATCTCCCAATTCTTCCCCCCACCCCATTCCTCCTTGGTAATCATAAGTTTGTTTTCTACATCTGTGAACCTATTTCTGTTTTGTAAATAAGTTCATTTGTACCATTTTTTAGATTCCACATATAAGCGATAGCATATGATATTTGTCTTTCTCTGTCTGACTTAATTCAGTATGACCATCTCTAGGTCCATCCATGTTGCTGCAAATGGCACTATTTCATTCTTTTTTAGGACTGAGTAATATTCCATTGTATATATGTACCACATCTTCTTTATCCATCCCTTTTCTCTTTAACAATCTTCTAGCCTTCTATTAGTTAGAAGAGGTATACTGATCACACCCATATTTAATAATTTCATCCTGGTTATATTTTAAATCATATTTATTTTCTTCTTGTGTGGTACACCTTCACCTTATGACTATTTTCTGAATGTTCTTCCATCTTCTTTAAGTTCTCTCCTACCTGATCACCCAGATTTTTATAAGGCATTTCAAATCAAATATCGGTGCTACCCATCTTTTTTTTCAGTAAAGAGCACATCAACTCCTGTTAACATATATCTGTAGATATTAGAAGTGAATGTGGGAAAATACACCATCTCTTTTTAACTGTTTCTGTGTATCAGCAAACTGAAAGAGATGTGTGAAGAGTTTTTAAGAGATTCTTTATTTTAAAAAGTATTCCTTGCATAATCTTTTTCTCAGATAATTACATCTATGCTCTCTCCTTTCTTGATATTTTAAGGTTTATCTTATTTTTTTAACTTAAGTATTCATATCCATAGAAATATTAATATTTTGGACAATAACATACTTTAGAAGCTAACTTACACTTCTAATATTAAAGTGTTAATAGTTTTATGCCTATTATGTCTCTGACATTATCCTGAGAAAACAAAAAGACAAGAAGGTAATTATAGGGTAACAGTGAATTAAAGGTGGACCTAAAAATAGATGCTAACTTATGTATACTTTTTCTTGCCATTGAACAATATATCAGCATGTTCGTTATCAATGACATAAATACTAACTTTATATTACTTAATTAATTATTTATATAAAATTTATTTTCCCATTAAATAAACATGAAAGATGCCTAGTAATTTCATTTCACCAAATAAAGATAGGATTATCCCACTAATTAAGAATTTGGAAGATAAAGCATTAATTACATTTATGATTTCTGCTCAAATTAATAATTTTTATTAAATAATATTATATATAGGTATTTTTAAATTATCTTGTATATTTCCTAAATTCCATCTACAAAATTCTGCTAATATAATCTTTTTATCCTAACTTATTATTCTACATAGACTTATTTAAAGCTTCTGAGATTACCTCATATGGGAATTGAAAAGTAAGCAAGTTCTTGCCCATGTTACAACAAATAACTTCTAGCTGTCAAAGCACATCTCATGGTTTCCTGAATTGGATTCATTATTTCATTCATGGTTTCCTGAATTGGATTCATTATTTCATTCACTCTGCTTTGTTCAAAGCAAACCAGTTTACCTATATTTACTATGCACTTCTTTTCAAACTGTATTGGTGTATCAGTTAGTTTTGAGTGATCTGCTACATTAGTAATCTTGGTATATGACTTATGCTGTCCATATGCTAAGCTCCAAGAGTCAGGAGATGTATTTGTTTGGTTCATTCCTATATTCCCAGCATCAGGCATGGTGGTGTCTATTAAGTGGATTCTCTTTGGCATATTGGTGATGATATATGTTGTCTTTGCATATATACATACGGTTGGGCTTATACTAGTATATGTGTATATATTACATATGATTTCACATATATTATATGAAATCAATATACACATAGTAATAAGAATGCTTTCATTGGATTTATTCAATACTTATAGTGCTCTTTTTATTTTCTTTGCAAGGGTACACCTACACCTTCCACGTTGTCATCTGGTTAAGATTTACCAGTGATTTTATGCTGTCTGCATATGATAAATCTCCAGAAGTTAAGGAGAGTTTCTTAGAACACTTGTTAATCATTTATATTTTGATAGATTGTTTGCATTTTCTAGGAAGGGGCAAATTATTATAGAAAGCTTCTAATGAAAAAGAGAGATCAGTAAGGAAAGAATGAGATGACTAGAGCTGTTTAGCTTGTTTGCAGGAGTTTATTTCTAGATTAAGTAAGTTTTCCTGGATATAAAAACATATTTACTAGTAGTTTATCATAAAAAAATTTCTGAAACTATTCCCTAAAGGTATATATCATTAACAACATTGTACCAGATGATAAATAAGCATGACACTTGTTTGATTTCACATTCCTTGCCTATATTACGTTATAAATAAAAGTATTTTAAATATGTTTGTACATTTTAAAATTAATGAATGGGAGTTTACATTTTTTCTTGATATAATTCCTACCTAAATGACCTGTGTTATATGACAAAACAGCATGCAGAAGAAACTCTGTATATAATTGTCTCATGAATAAATGAGAAGATGAGGTCCAAAAATGGGGTATCACTGACTTTCTGAAAACAAATAAGAATTTTTCCTTTATACATGTATATATTCTCTAGTGTTTATAATTATTTAGTTCTTTGGAGACATAGTCTTTTTATCACTCTTAGTTCCTTACTTAGTCTCAGAAATGTGTTTGTTATTTGAGTACCAATAGCAACATTCTAACCGCTCACAGAATCATTTCCTTACTAATTATCTGTATTATAGTACAGCTTTGTAAAGGAGTGCAAAATTTATGTAATGATTTATGGATATTATTAATGATTAGTTTAAAGATTAGCAATATACAGAGGTAATAAATATAGTAGGCTAAATTACCCAAACTAATTGGCAATATTAAATGTATGCATGCACACACACACACACACACAAACTCACTATACAAATTAAAATTTTCTCCTTTTTGTTTCTTTGTGATATTTACTTCTTTTCTATATGAACTTGGACAGGAGGAGTAACTTCAAATTAAATTAAATCATACAAATACTTTCATGAAGATTTTCTATCAATTGTACAATCCAGTTCAAGGTGAAACTATTGAGAATAACATAACCAATCCATATTTCTGGGTATAAGAGGGATGTTTCAAATAATAATTGTATAAATATCTCTGAGTTTTTTATTAGGTGTCATATTAGCTTTATTGCATCCTCACACAGTTATATGAAGCAAGCATATTTTTTTGCTAGTAGTTAAAATTTTGGAAATTTAGAAATAATGTGTTTATATATAGACATTAGTATGGGGGGTGGTGGAAAGATGGTAATAAACTGATATGTTTCCATTTATTCCATAGGTCACCATGGTATTGTTGACCTAACACAAAAAGATTGCCAGTTATTCTCCAGCAAAAATGGCTTTACGTGAGATTAGCAAAAACTCACATTTTGAGGTCTGCAACCATGGTGAACCACATGCAGGTCTCCCCTCCCCCCAGAGACCTGGCACAGCAAGGGAAAGAGAACTCTTAGAGAGGTGAAAAGAAGTTGGAAGGGCTATTATAAACAAAGAGTCCATTGAAGGAATTGAGAGTCTGGAGTACAGTGACTTTTCATTGGCTGAGTTGTGACAGTCTCATTGGCTGAGCTCTTGCCAGGCAAGAAGAAGAAATCTTCCTTCTTCCTTTTGGGCTCTGCTCTGTGGCAGGGCATGAAAGCTCCTCCTTCAGACCTCCTGACTCTGTTTAACTGAGATTTTTGTTTATTATTTTTCTACAGTCTAAATGGGAATTTGCCATATTTTTGTGATGCATTAAGAGGCAGACATAGAATAAACCAGTCGTTCTCAAATATAAGGGTGCATTAGAATCACCTGGAGGGCTTGTTTAGCGCAATACAGAGATTGCTAGATTCCACCCACAGCATTTGATTTAGCAGGTCTGAGATGAGGAGAGAGACAGTGCAGGTCTAAAAATTTCTCAGGTTTGTTGATGCTGCTTGATTTAAGAGCACGCTTTGCAAATCAAGAGAGTAAAGAATTTACAGTTTTCTATTAAAATGAGCACAAAATTATTTCTGCCCAGCAAATTTCAATCATGGATGGGGCTAACAGCCTTGCATTTTTCACATTACAAGAAACTGACTAATGTATCTGAGTATTGATATTATTGATATGCTAAATATGCATTAAATAACACATGATAGGAACCTGATAGGAACCTATTCAACTAGGTCTTTCTATCATGTTAAGTCTTGAGTTTAAAATAATTAATCAAAATCAGGAAAGACACCCCAGATTTTTTGGATTCCTTTCATAAATAAGGGGAGTATTTTCTGTATCATGAAATTCAAAGAATATCAGTAAAAATTAAAACCTATATTGAGTAGCTCTTGCTGAACTAAAACATGTATTTTTAAATGTTAGTGCCCATGATGGAATATTTAAATAAAAATCTATATTTATTTTTACTACACTATATTTTACAATGAAATCTACTTTTAAGAATCCAGATTCAGAAGACTGTCATCTAAAAGTAACCTTAAGACAAATGGATATTTGTCATCAGTCGTAAGAGGTGTTAGAGAAGGTTGATTTGTGTTGGTAAAATTTTGAGTGTGCTCTTGCAAACACCTGAGTGCTATTCAGCTTAATTGGGTTATAGCTCATGCTGAGTGTGCTTTCCCCCTGCTGTATCTAATTTCTTTTTTTCCCAATATTTTATTGTTTGGTTTTGGTTTTGGAGGTGTATAGAAATTAAAGAACTCTAATTTTTAAGAGCCCTAAAGGGAAGCATGCTTTTGTTTGTCATTTTTGTGAACACCTGTGCACTGTGAATTTAATTGGGTTACAGCTGGTGCTGAGGGAGAAGTCAACTACATGAGGGTTTGCAGGCCGACTAGAAACTTGACATGGCGTGTCATTGGGTTTTTTTCCCTTTGCTTTTTCTTTCAATACACTTGTGAGTTGCTTGGATCTGAAAGAGTCTGTGGGCAAGCTGAATGGGGTTCTTATGATCCATGATTAGTATAGTAGCTGATACTGGATGGTGATGACCTCAGAAAAAGTCTATCTCCATTCTAAGATCATACAGTCCCTCAGTATAAGGTGATCCTAAACCTGGGAGACCATCTGGTCTACTTGTTTCCAGTAATTCAGGAACATTTATTATCATAGTTTGATTTTGAGAGATTAGCCTTACAGTGATGTGAAGGTTTTCAGGGAAAAAAGACAAGGCACTTAATGTAACTCTGTATTTTTCTATTAAGTCAGTATCCTAGACAGCTGTAAATTAGCTCAGCAGTTAAATATTGGATGTGTGAAGGTCATTTTGGAACTAGGGGTAGGTGGCAATAGAGTGGTATTTCATAGCACCAAACATTAGAATCATTAATTAGATCACATTCATAGAAAACCATTTGTCTTGTTATTTCAAGGAAGTTTGCAAATGTAATAGGAATGAGTGTTTGTTTTAAATCTATTTTACATAACAAAAAGCAAAATAAGAAACAGCAGCTAAAATTAATGACATCTAAAAGAGTAGCTGAAGTATTCAATCATTAAAGTCATTTCTAACACATCAACTAAAAAGCATCTAGACTTACTGCTCTGTTACTTAAACTCTCTTTTTCTTTTTTTTTGTATTATAGATTTAATCCCACTGCATTTTTCCCTTGCAAATTAAACTCTGATGAATGACCTATATTTTCTTCATACCCTCTGTGATAAATTAAGCATGTTGGATCTATCAAGAGATAAAAATATTTTTAAATTCAATAGCGCTATTAAAAAATACAGGTTATAAAGGAATAAGTGCAAGTATGGCCCTGATACTTCTTCCCTAATACTCTTGATCTGTGATTAAGTCAGTATTTCCCATCTTTATAAGAGAAAACTTTCAAAACGATATGGACCATGCATTTTGGTCAAATTTTTCAACCTGGTTTTCTTTGTGTGCTTATCTAACCAGCGAAGCTTCAGGAAGACCACTTGCTCTCAGGCACTCTCAGTGAGACTGAGCTTCTAACTGCTGGTCAGTTACACCAACAAAATGTCTCCCAGAACCAATACAGACAGAGGGTAAAACATGATGCTGGTGGCCTACTTTGTATTACACCTTTATGCAGCCCCATATATAGAGCTGTCTCTATTAAAATAGTGTAGCCATTACAAGAGGACAAACTCAGAAAAAGTGTTACTTGCTAGTGAAGACAGAGTGTAGGTTTAACTACTTTCCAAAATGGCACCCAATAGAGCATGCAGAGCTGCTGCCCAGCAGTGCCTTATCATGGAAATAAGATGGATTTGTGGGCTGAGGTAGGTCTGAGGAGTCCTGATCAGAACAGGGGCAACTGAAGGATTTGAGGAGTCCACAGACTGAATGAACACAACAGGTGGACCACCTAATTTGTCCTGGATATCCGAGATTATCAAATTTATCCAGGGTTCTAGGGGGAAAAGTGAAAACAGAGTGTTTTGTGTGTCATAGGAATCTTACTCGTTTTATATTCATGAAAAGATGCTGGAGACTTTAAGGAATGCCAAATAAGTTGTGAGTAAATGAGGGGGAGAGAGAAATTCTCTGCTGGACTGATTACTCTTCTCCAAAGTAGGCAACTTGGTCTTAAGGAATTAAAGACTGTCTCGAGTTTTCACTTTTATAAAACTCAACTCAATTTACTCCAGGTTCACAGATCCTAAGCTTTGTCCAATGTCATAAACAGCTATGGAATGTAGCCAGTCATTTTGGCACAGGAGAAAAAACAAAGAATAAATGTTTGCTTGGCTCTTTATTCTGCCATTATGCCCCCGCTTCTTTATGCTGCGCCCAGATCCATGTATTAGTTTCTAGAGTAATTCAGCCATTGAGACTGAGACCTGTCACTTGAAATAAATATGAGTTATTTATGGAACCTGCTGCTTTTTAACACATTGCCTAAGGCAACTAACTGGGTTCTGTGAACTTTATGCAGGTATTATTGACCTGTTTTCTCTTACTGTAAAGTAAGTTTGTGATTATTATATGAAAATAACCATTACGTAAGTAAATGTGGTTCTTAAATATATTTACAAAATAAAGAAAATGGTTGTACAGGAAAAAGGCAATAAATGTATTTTACCTGTGGGTTAAACTCTGAAATTATCTTGGTGGGAAATTTTAAGCCTGATGGCAGTGTCTAAAATGTTAAGCTTTAGACTCTGGAACTTGGTTAGCTATTAGTAATAAATTTATGAGATCTGCTGTGATAGTAATACTTTAAATGCAAATCTGTGTTTAGTTGAACTTTCTCTTTTTGGCAACTTGTACTAGAATGTACCTACAGTCTCAGTAAACTGGTCAAATTAGGGCTTATCAATGTATTATTCAATTCTAAACAATAATGATTCAGACGACTGTATCGTGTTGTCCTAAGTTAACTTACCTGACCATATGTAGTATTCCCCGAGGACATACATGCACATAAAATATTTTAAACTATTATTTACTGATCCTGATATTTTATTTGAGAAAACAGGCTTTTTTAAGAGTTCCAAGAAAAATAAAAATATTAAAGAGGCTTTTCTTTGGCACCTAACTGCTAGATTCATTAGTTCATAAATTAACCAACCGCTAGATTCATTAGTTCATAAATTAAATATTTTTAAGTCAACTATGAGTCAAGAACTGTGGTAGGTGAGTGACTATGGACATGAGTTAAAGCCTGATGAGATAAAAGTCATTTTTCCTAACACAGCAGAATTGTAAGGGAACACTGACATTCCTAAATGAAACTTGAAAGCCTCATAGGCACCTCAAACTCTAAACCACAAACATGGTTCCCCATCATAATTGCATTTCCACCTCATCAGGCACCAAGCTGGAGAGGAACATCCTAGATATCTGCCTGTGCCTTGCTTGCTCTCTGTGAAAATCCCTCTACCAGCCACTCTCATGTCAAATTGCTAAATATTTCTTGAAATTGCCCTCTTCTCTACGTTCCATGTCCGTAATTTATTTTTAGACCGCTATTAAATTATTTATTTCTACATTTACCACATCCAGACTAGGCACTACTGTGTATCAATTCTGACCTAGTTATGACAGAAAGCGAGAGAATGTGGTCTTAGGTAGCTTATTTGGGGGGTCGTGGGTGGGAGACACATGTAAACAGATAATGATGTATGAGGATAAATTATATAGTAGATGGAATGCATAAGAGGGCATGCCTCAAATATCTTTATCCTGGACCTTTCATCTTCTTTCTTTTCACATATCATACACCTAGCTTAGATGCTAGTCTCTCTGAGACCCTCTCATTATTCCCAATGTCTGGGCCACCCACCCATTCTGTGTGTTTTCATATAGCTTCTTCACTTTTTCTTCCACTACAAATCTACACAGAAGCACTAGATTTTAGTTAGGTTCTTGTCTCTTATTTCCTGTCAAACTGTAAGTTCCGTGAAGACAGGTACCATGCCTGGATTATTTATCGAATTCCTCGATGCTGGGAAAATATTGTTTGCATGAGGTAGTACAACTCTCTCTGGGCATTGGATAGAAGGAGTCATTGAGAAAGTAAACTTGAGTTGACTTTTAATAAAGAATTAGAAATTTTCCAAGTAGAAAAGAGGGTGACAGTGGCAAAGTCAAAGCACACATGATGACATGAAACAACAGAATGACATGATACGATGCATGAGCTCAGTAGTTTGGTGTGGGTAGGGCATCTTGTTTGGGGAAGGAGGTCAGGGTGGGCATACATGAGGGCCGGGAAAATGAAGTTCCTGGTGTATTTTGCAGAGAAATATAAACTTTATCCTGTGTGCTGAAAGTTCCAGAATGGGGCTCCCTGAGTTTGTTTCTCATTTACTATCTGTGTAATGGTGGGTAATTTATTTAAACTTTTCAGGACTCAGCTTCATCATCTGTAAATTTGTGATTATAAGGATTATTTTGAGGATTAAATATAAGTCCTTAAATGCTTAGGACAATGTGGACCCATGGTGCTATATAAGCTAGCTAGTTTTGCTGTCATGCTCTGTATTTTCATTAAGTATTTGAGAGCCATGGGAAACTATTAAAGCCATTAAGTAACATAATAATTGCATTTTAGAAAGGTAATTACAGCAAATAGGGGGAGGAAGGATTGGAAAGGACGAAAACCAGATGAAAAAGACAATTGAAGAGGCTTTTATGATAGGTTAAGTTTACTTAAACTTTATATAGTTTAGATATTACATTTAAAATAGTTTAATGTTAAAAGTTGAACACTTTACTTTTAAGCTGTGAAAAGTATCCAAGGGAGATGGTGATGGTGACTTAGTTAAGAGATAATTAAAAATAGAATAGATAAAATTATGGAAGAGGGTGTTGGTGATAAGGAATGAGAAGAAGAAATACTACCACTAATTTTTTGGGTTTATGGTTATTACCATTCATCAAAAAAATTAATTCAGTAAGGTACAAGGTAACATTCGTTATTGCATTGTTACTATCCATTAATAAGAAAGCATGTTGGGGAAAATGAAATGAATTCCTTAAAAAAACAAAAACAAAAACGGAATTGGAGGTAACTACTGTGGACAACTGTTTAGAGGTATCTGATAGACAATTATATGGTACTAAAGCAATGCTAACCAAAGTTCTGGTCCCCAAAGAAAGGCGTTTGTACCAGGAAGTAAAGGAAGAGCACGCTACATCTTTCATCAAGCATATTTTACTACCCACCACCCCCTCTGCAAAAGAACAGCTGATCTGAACTATGCTTAGGTGCTTAGTTACAAAGTTAATTTACATTTTGACACAGGTTCCTTAGGTCAGAGCTGATTAGAATAATTTGAGGATCACTTGGAGAAACACTAGTCCAGAGTTTGAGAGAATTCTGAATTCAAGATATTAATTTAGAAGTATAAATTATATGAGCAGTAGATAAGATACTGGAAGTATTAGCAAGTGCTAAGAGAAACCATGAGATGTGGGGAAAAAAATCATTTAAGGAGTGGGCATAGAGGAACACAAAAAGTGAGTAGTCATAGACCATGAACAAGAAGGGCATACTGCACTGAAGAAAAATAGGAGAGGATTCTCAGAGGGAGGGCATGTCAGTTCACAGAATGAGTGATAACGCATGACATAATAATTAACTTACTTTTTAAGACAATGCTGGATATTTCTAAGCTAAAATATGGGCTCCATAGTGCAGAGATGAGTGTATAACTCTAGAATGAAATAGAGGTAACACCACCTGCTTCACGTGCCAAGTTACTCTAACATTTACAGGAAGTGAGAGGAAATTTTAAGAAGTTCATCACTGTGAGTTATGCCTGTAAAACAGTTCCATTTTCATCCCTATCTTTCCACCTCTCTCCAGAGAGGTACTTGACCCTCCGGCCACTGAGCTTTTCCAGCGAGGCTCACAGAGCTGGTGCTTATTGTCTGCTTCCTGCCCCCTAGGTTCAGGGTTTACCTTTCTCTGACCTGCTAAGTCAGTTAACATTTGTTCCTCAGATTTCAACCCCAGCGTTTTTGACATTTCCTATTTGTTGTGGTTTTTTCTCCAATTATCTTTTCCTTTCTAGCCTCATTTTTGTTCCTCAGCATTTTAGTGAAGTTTGGGGAGAGTGCAAATATAAACATGTGCTAACGCCACCCATTTGCCTGCAAGTCCAAAGCTGTCATGTGAAGTAAATATATACTCATGCTGAAATAACAATCCTGCCTTTTTTTCAGTGATATGTCATTCTTCTCCCTTTCCTTTTAACTCCTAACTTTTCTGTTCTAAAGCACATTTTCATTATTTTCCTATTTTTATAAACTATATAGGTAGAACTTACACAGATAGTTCCGAAATCTACATTTCCTTGCTTCTCTTTGTCTGATTCTGATTAATATGATTTGATTTTTCTTGCATTGCGCAAGACACTGATTTAAGCCTCTGCCTTTTTCTCACATCCTGGTAGGACTACAATTTCTGTGTCTCTAAGACTTAAATGTGAAACTGCTATCACTTATTGTCTATGCAATTTGTTTTGCTCTTTTAAAAACTGAATTTCTGACATAAAAGACTACTTATTGTCTTCTCTTTCTCAGACTAAATAACCTTTCAGGTTTCCCTTAAATCTTTTTTTTTTCCTTTTTGCTGATCTCACTAATTTCTATATCTCTATCTTTAAAAAGTACTGAAGTTAAATAGTGTTAAGAAGGACTCAGATTCAAAGCATCACATTTCTTTCCTTTCGTATCTTTTAAAAAGTAAAATGAACTCACTTAGTAGACTTTTAAGCAGTTATGCTCTGCACTGCCTTCTCATCCATTCTTCTTTGCTGTACCCTATAGACTACCTAAAACATCTGTATATTGTAGATCATTTATCATATCGTCCACATCATTTTGAGTAATTATTTGTTCTTAAAATGGGAAGCCATTCATTTATATTTCATGTCAAATATGAGCCAATGATCATACTCATGAAGAGTAGCTGAAAATATTTATTAACTGTGCTAGTCTCTGGAATACCACTTCTAGTATCTTGGTGTTTCCCTTCTGAAAGCATAACTGCAAATCATGTGCCTTATAGAATTTCTATAATCATCATCTACATAACATACTTGAATAGCTAGAAAGATAAAGTGTCAGCTGCTTGTGAAATATATACTTTGAATCTATTCCAAAATTCAATTATACAGTGCTTAATTTCCAAGTAAGTCTAAGACTGTACTTTCCCATCTCCCTGAATTGGTCATTTGGCTTCTTTGTTGCACGTGAAAAAAGGGGAGAAGGGTCACACCACTAGCTGATAGAGACTGTTGATATTCATGCCACTAACAATATCATATCATTCAACTGGAAGCGATTGTGGAATAGACCCTGTCAAAAGTCAAGAACTGTTTACAGTTACTTGAAGTTATAATTACCACTGTTTGATCTACCTTGAGATAAACAAAGAAAAGTAAAGAAGTGGGGGGGGGGAAGTAATATTTGGAGAGTGATTATTTTGATCCAGACACTGTGCTAGCTATTTTATGTATGTTACCTCATTTAATACACATGCCCATCCTTATAGACACTCATTTCTTTGTTTCTATTTGATTCTTAAAGACATTAAATTTTAGTATTTATTTAATACCCAATGCAGTTTAATAATTAAATTATATATGTGTGTTCTACGATATATGTATATAAATTCTTTTCCCACAACAAATCTATGAGCGGTAGATGGAATTATTAGCATGATAATAAATGAGGAAACTCCAAATCAGAAGTTTAGTAGCTTGTTCAAATTAATAAGTTTAGTAAGTCACATAGGTGGCTCTTTCTTACTCCAGAGCTCACACTGCTTCCACTATACCATATTGTTTTCTCACACGCTGGTTAGTTTATCTTTTAATGTGTTCCTTTACATGAAATTTGGCATCTTTATTATTAACAGCCACGTAGCAAATTGTGTCAATATTTTGTCTGCTCTTTAAAGTTGCTAAATGTTTATTCATCACCATTGGGACTGATCATTTTGTAAGCAAGCAGTTCCACAAATATACTCTAGTAGTAATAATATAGTTGGTAGTAATAGTTGTAGTCATCGTGTATTCTGTAAGGATGTACCATCTGCATGATTTTAAATATAGCTTACAGTATATTCATAATTTTGTTCCTGGTACATAAATAAATGACTTTGATTTATAGTTACAATGATAATATCTTCATCATTGTGTATCATTTATAAATAAAATATTCTGCTTGTATTACGTTGTTATCCATGTTTTAACTCTTTGACCTCTGTAGGTAAAATTTGAGGCACTACACAGAATAGCATGAATTTCCCAATCCTGAAATTTTTTACTCTTAGTCTTGGTTTTCACAGAATTATTAATGAAAAAGCACCCTTTGTTTATTCGAATAGTCTCACAATATGGCACTTTGAAGATGTCTTTTATTTCATACTCACATTTCATAGCTAATGTTGCAAAGCAAACATTCCTCACTGTAAGTGTTATTTATTGATGCTTAAAGGTTCAATGAATTATTCAGCCCCTTTACCCTTCTTGCTTTGCTGCACACCTATTGAGTTTTCAGAGCAGTTTCATATCAATAAATTTGTTCTTGCTTTGCAGCTCCAATTTCATGCTTGGCCTTTCCTAAGCGACATACAAGAAAAATAAATAACCAGAAGGAATGAAATATGTATACAAATTGCTTTAAATAACTCAATATCCAAATCAAAGTTCCCAAGGGTTTTAAAAATTAAGACATGAAAGCAAGACTTCAAAAACTGGCTACATGCAAATGTAATCAGCGAAAGACTTGTTAACATGCAATCTGTGGAGAGTGACACGTCTTCATAAGCATGTTGTACTCAGAGTTGAAAACACTCTTAACAAGTAAGTCCCTAAGAGTTCAAGGACTCACTGCCACTTTGTATCTTGTCTTGTCACATACACACAAAGAGGCAGACAACAAAGGAATGAATGGCTAATCTGATCAGAATGAACAGGCAATTCTAATAAAATGGCAGTTTGAGGTAAGAAGTCAAGAACTTCAATATTTCTGGTTCCTGTAAAAAGGAAACCACCCGTGTTTATACCTACTTCAAATTGTTGACTATCAAATCGGAAAATTTATTTTCATTGATAAGAAAATAGTATCAGGGTCTCTTTTCATCATAAAAAATAAAGTGATTTTAATATGAGGGAGGCCATTCATGCTGTCCAAAACATGTGTGTCAAAGTACAAGAGTAAAAATTTGCTCTATCTTCAGCCAAAATTCCATTTGGATTTCAGTGAGAAAATATATTCTTATAGTACACAGAGCAAGCCTCAGCTATCTCATCTTAGGGGCCAAAGAGCTGGGAACTTTATCCGCTAAGGCTTTGTTTCTCACTGCTCCACTGCTGTTGGAGTTGAGCCAGCGCTTCCAGCTTGCCCAGCACAGAGGCAGATTGTGCTCAGGCCAGGAAAAAAACCCTCAGGCCAAAAGTGCAGTAAGAATTCTTTAACACAGAGGTGGATGGGTACGACACGTACCTGCATTCAGGTAAAGAGAGTTGTTATAATGCTGTTCAAAACCAGGTAACAGTATTGGCAACAGAAGTCAAACCAGGTGGGAAGCAAACAAACAAAAAGTAAATCGTTTCTTTTCTCCTTCTCATTCTTCGGACAAATTTTTAGAACCTTTAACCTTTTATGGAGACAGAGTTTCAAATATGCTTCTAGCTATGAAAATAGTAAAATGTCATTAAAAGCACTTTGCATGTAATAGTGCAATTCAACATACTTCCATTACCATAAATTATACAACAAGCATCTATTGAATACTGACTCTCATGAGGGAAGATTAAATTGTGTATCCAAGAGCGAACAACTTGCCTGTATCAGACAGTTTTTTTTTTTTTTTTTTTTGCAGTTTTGTGATAACTTCTTTGGTTATAGGCAATCATATTGCATTCAATGTTGACTTGCATTCAACCTTTTAAAATACCTCTATCTTTTTTTTTTTTTGGTACTGAATCCTACCACCTCGCAAACTTTTGTTTCAAGGTTTTAAATTTCTTCTTAAATTTGCTTTGCCTGTAATCTAAAATAGGTATTCATAGTCATCTTAATATTTTCTCTCCTTGCTGCTAGTTTCGCTCCTGGAGCAATCCATAATTTTTACGGCCTGTCTCTAGAGCCTTTATAATTTCTATGTGCCTTGTGTTTATGAAGACCAACTTACGTAACCTTCAGAGAGAAACAAAGGAAAATGTTTTATATCACAATGGCAGGATGATACAGCACTTAGGGTAGTCCTTATGTAAAATGCCTGTTTTTGAAGTTATTACTTTAAGAATTCTGATCAGACATGATGACTTTCAAAGGAGTAAGCCAACCATGATCTGCTCCTGTGTTTTATCTGCAAAAGTAACAATAATAGAAGTCCTCAAATCAGAGCCGAAAGTTTACAGATCATATACTCTGTCTTTTCCTGGCACCTTATTTACTGTGGGCAAAACAATTTCCATCTATGTACGTCATACTCCATGTTGACAAGGCGTCACCTGAAACTTAAACAAATGCTCTTCATTTGTCTCTTCTCTGGATTTGTGTGAAAACAGTCAAATACGTTGGCTAAGGCAAAAAAAAAGTATCATCTACAACAGTGAGTCTCAGTAAAATTTTTTCCAACCTCAATAAAGACTAAACAGTCATCCTAATGAACTCATCATTAGGAACAATTAAATGGTTCATCTTTGATGCAGACATTTATTTGAACGATTTTAATTGCCATTTAACATGCCCTCATGTTTTCCAATTTATTCATCTTAGTACCTTTTAACCTTCATTTACAAAATTTTTGCTGTTCTATTTACTTCCATTCATTGTAGGTCATTAATGAGATTGAATTGACACTGACATTTCCAGTGAGACTTATTTCTATATTCTTTTTCCAGATTGAGATATTTTTGTGGCTTTCCAATTTTTCTTTTTAAGCCAATAAAGTTCCCTTCCCATCTCCATATGTTCTATTTAGAAAGACTTCTGAAAGTCATTTTGAAAACCTTTACTCCAGTTACAAATACAGCATTTTATTCTTCCCAGGTAATACTTTTTATGCCTTCAAAATTTTATAACAATCTGAAGTGTGGTGTGATCAATGAATATTACTATAAAGTAAAAGATTTAGTCATTTATTTTCAATAATCCTCATACAAATGTAACTGAAAGTCTTTTATTATATGTCTCTAGATGCCTGGAAAATGATGAACATATTAACAGTAAATTCTTTGAAAAATTTTCTTAGCCTAACCATAATTAATAGAATAATTTGACTGGAGAAAGGAAATACAGCAAATGCCTCATCATTTTTAATCAGGTTTTTGTGTGTGTGTGTGTGTGTGTTTGTTTTTAACTTGAAATTTATCAGCATCTCCTCTTTCCATTAAGGTTACATAGTCAAACACTTTGTAGGAAACCTTACTGTTATTCCTACTCGATAGTTGGATTGAATTTAGAAGGAAGATGACAATTTAAGTTTCACTTATTCAAACCTTATTTTTTTTCCCATTTGAAACATTAAATACTCTCTACTATTTTCAACATACATGTAATAACGTGAAGGGCAATATGAGTTGACAGGGGATAGAGAATGAAATTTACTTAGATCATTGTTTGATCTGCCATGAAAAAATTTTAAAGGCCTTTTTTATGTTCCCTGCTTCAAAAACCTGAATGAACTTCATGAAAAATACGCTGGGCATGTGTGCTTTTATGTTTTGGTTACTTGAGTCTTTTGCAAACTGAAGAACTTGTTTCTGCAGAAGAAGTTTCTCAGGTAGCAAGTGCTCAACCATGCTAATGATAATAACTAGAGTTTCTTTAGAAAACTTAAGTATTCTATGACTTATTTTATTATGGAAGATGAAATAAAGGAACAAATTAAAGGGGACAAAGGCAGCAGGATTGTATAATTTTATTGTTGCCTTCATGTAACTTATCGTGTTTCTTCCCCTAGATTGTGATTAATAAGGTATCAATTTATTAATTATCTTGATCATTTTAACAGCCTCTTTCTAAATCTTTTATAGGCATATATCTAACAAACATGATTTAAGATAATATTTAATCACTAAATAAAATCTATAGAACTTAATTTATTGAGAAAATAGTGTACATTTAGAAGTTAAGGTTTTAGTGATCTTAGTAATAATATGCTAACTAGTATATTGCTTGGTGTATGGAGTACTTTGATCCTAAACTGAGATGATTACAGTTATGTGGAGTTAATTATCTGTTGTCAGTTTGAAGATTTGTAATAGTTATATAATTTTGCATAATTCTGTGAATGTTGCTGTAGTGTAGATTCCTGAAAATATCATCTCACTGATGATTCTCTTCCTGGGCTCTTTTAAATTTTTTTAAATGTACTTTTTATAACATTTTGCTGTGGAAGAATAATAGCTGCATCTAGAGAAGAAAGGCTTGGATGTTTTTAATTCTGGCTCTTATACCAATTTCTGGTAAGAAATTAAGGCCAGTTGGTATGGCTGCTCTAGATGATTTCTTAAGCCATTTCCACATCTAGAATTTTTTGATAAGAAATTACTTTCCTTCTCAAGAACCTGCAGTGGCTTCCTGTTTCTTCTATGTGACTTAATACATCTGATCTACTTTTCTGGGACTTTGAAAGCCTTCAGGAATCTCATATCACCCTCCAGAGAAACCTATCCAGAGCTTTTTAACCACTAAACTCCTATATGTGTTTTTCTTTTTGCTCTTGACTAGTGAGTATTTTTAGTATTCCCTTCCCTTTTTCTGTGACTTAATTTATGTGCACAGTGGTGTAATTTAAAGACCTTGTATGTGTATTTATTTTAGTAGCAAACACATAGTTATTTGTGATTTTTTTTCTCTCTCTCATAAGGTTGTGAGTCTTTTGAGAGTTTGAAAATGAGAGTTTTCATTTATTTTTGGATCCTCCCCCTACTAAAACTAGAGCTCCTGCCACAATAAAACTGTTTTGTAGTAGCCAGGATTTTGACCTTTGTGATCTTGGTCACTTGCTATTATAGTGTAAATATGTTGCTACACAGCAAAAGGAATTTTGCAGATGGAATTAGGTTGCTAATCAGCTGACCTTAAAATAGGGAGATTATCATGGATTATCCAGATAGGCCCAGTGTAATCTGTTGGGCCCTTAATAGCAGATGAGGATGACAGACAGCCAGTCAGAGAGTCGGAAGTCAGGTGGGAAGGGAGGTGACCTGAGTTATGAGAAGGACTTGACCGCTCTTTGCTGGCTTTAAAGATAAAGGGGAGCAAGGGTAGGCTCGAAGCTGAGAACTGCTCCTGGCCAGATCCAGCAAGGAAGCGGGACCTACTCCTCCTAGCGTGCAGACCTGAATTTTGCCAATCTTCGTGTGCCTGGAAGTAGATTCTCTCCCCAGAGGCTCCATTAAAGAAGGTAATCCTGCCCACAAATTGATTTTAGCTTAGGGAGCTTCATGTTGGACTTCTGACATTCAGAATTGTGAGGTAATAAATTTTTGTGTTGTTTTAAACTAAGTATGTGATAATTTGTTACAGCAGTAATAGAAAGCCTTACAATGAATTAATGCTTATATGGTTGAATATCTTTTCTCCTACCTTGGCCTTTACCTTGGACATTATTTCTCTTCCTTCAAGTGTCCGTATCTATCCTTTTAGGCTCATCTTAGTCACACCACACCTCAGGAACCTTCTCTGATTCCAGCTTGAACTTATCATGCCTTCCTCTGACTGCTGTAATGCTACTGTACCACACTACTGTTGTATTTTGTGTTGCCTTGTTGCCTAATTGTAAGTTATACTTAATCACACTGTTCCATACTGTTGCATAATAATTTTGTGTGCATATATTTTTTTCCATGTGGATTTGCAAGCATAGCTTTAGGAGGAGAGTAGTGTTTATGAAATACTAATTGATTGATTCTTTTTTTTAATTTTTAAAATATTTTAATCAAATGATGATTATTAAATGCTTTTAAAAATTACAGTATTTTGAGACAGTTTCTGGCCTTGACTTCGTAGGTAAAAGAAATGCATTAAAAGAGAAGGATCCTGCAGGACATCCAGTAAACCACCAAAAAGAATCCAAGCATATACAATCAAAACATACACAACCAATTTATAGCAGTAGGTCTAGTTCAAGTGCTGTGACAGTAAAGCAGCTGGTGTTAGCAGTGGATAAATAATTTACATAGGACCGAAAGGCAGTTAGGCTAAGGATTTTTGGAAATAAGTCAATGTCAACTTTTTAAGATGTAAGATTTTCAAATAAATGGAAATGTGCAGTTGTGGCTACTGAAAATTAGGACAACATTCTCTGTGTACTTTTACACTAGAAAATGGAACAGTTTTGAATAGAATAATAATGACTGAACTCTTTTATTATTCCATTGGAAAAACATGCTGAAGGATCTGATTGTTTTTTTCTTTTTCTTTTTTTCTAAAAATATACCAAATTAGGTCTGGTTGATGATGGAGAAAGAATGTAGGCATCATTAGGAACCTAATAATCAAAGGTTCATTTAACAAAAATAGGTATAAGTGACCCATAATATTTCTTCTTATCCAAAGAACAGGCTTGAAGCGAATTTCTAACATATAGCTTATGAGTCCAGGGAATTTATTTTTTAGGTAGTGCCACAAATAATGCGGACAGCCTTTAGAATTGAAAGCAATTACTTGTACTTTCATCTGAATAGTTTCTCCCTATTTACTTATATTACCAGAGTTTTTAAAAATATAAATTCTAGCCTATGAAAAATTTCTTGGCCATCTGTCTCAAAAGATGTTCTAAGAAAACAAAAGAAAATGCATCCAAATCAACCAAGTGAGTCCCTATTTTGTGCATTATTCATGTTAGACTCAGAGGAGAGAGCAGGCAGAGAGAGGCCGTATATAAAGGTATTGATGTGGTCTGATCACCAGAAAGCCTGTAAGGTAGCTAGAGACCTGTGTAAGAAAATGATGGCAAAGAGAACATGACATTATTCTAATAGGTGCTAAATATTTTTACATAATCTATACTATGTGCTCATCGAGAATGAAGACCATTTGTCATCTTTGAATTCCCCAGTTTAGGTGCTCAGTAAATATTTGTTCATAAATGAAAAAAGAATGTGTTCAAAGGTGGGCTAGATCACTCCGAGAGGGCTTTATGAACGAGCAGATCTTAAGAAAAGCCTTGAGAGATCAGCAGAATCTGAGTTAGTTTCTGAAATGTCCTCCTACAGTTACCCCCTCCCATCCTACTCAAACCTTCAATATCTGGGTCAACAGTTTTCTCAGTTCTGTGGAGCAATTTTGTTATTTCCCACGCAAAATTATCCATACCCTCTTCACTGATTCACGATCATTCACGATCATTCACTTTTATCAACGTTTTCTAGCTGTATGTCCTTAGGAAGTTATTTAAGCACCCTATGCCTCAGTGTTTTCATTAGAAACCTAAAAATAGATTCTATCTCATAGGATTATGGTAGTGCATGAGTTTCTACACCTAAAGCACTTAGAACAATGTTTGACACATAGTAATTGCTCTAGAACTGCTAGCTTCTATTATAATGATATTTTATTTTTGATGGGCTGATATTGTGAAATCCACGCTCATTAAGAGTAAAATATGCCTTATTTTCACAGAATATTTTTTACTGTAAAAATATATCTTTGATCCAATTACAAATAATGATTTACCATGGAGTTTAGTACTAGGGGAACTTAATTTAAATAACTGACATTGAATTTTAAATGATCTGGTGAGATTTAAATGGTTTTGTTAGTATGTTTTAAATCTGCTTGACTGAATGTATGTGTGAATAAATATAAATACCATGCTTAGTCAGGAATGTAATTTTAATTAAGCTCCTAATGCCCCTAATGTCCCAACTGCCCTGAAGGTGATTCACATCTTGGAAGGGTGGATAAGTAATTCAACACTCATTTTCAATCCAACTTGAATTTTTCTGTTTCATTTTCTTCTAACAAAATTGGATTTGGTGATACTTGACAACTAAGATTTTGTTTATCCTGCTGTAAAGGTAGGCTAGTAAAGTAGATTTCCACAGGATTTATAGTCTTGGTTATAGCATTTTAGAGCCATATAAAAATGCATATCTGTCCACTTAAAATAGTCTTTCTTCATTGCTTTCTATAAGCAATATTACTCTGTCTTTGGTATTGGAATTTGAGAACCTGAACCATAATTTTATATGTTGTCCATTTTTATAATGAAATAGAGTGAAACAAAAAGGTCTGGACTCTTGTGAGTCTTTATGGATAACATTTATTCTACAATTACAAAAACGTAGTGGACTGGTAAACAAATCTGAGTCTTTATAATATGGCTAATATACATGCCTTGCTATTGGAAAATTAAACATCCTAAAATTGGAGTCCTTTATAGTCTTAATCCATTTGGGCTGCTATAGCAAAACACCATAGACTTACTGGGTGGCTTATTAACAACATAAATTTATTTCTCATGGTTCTGAAGGCTGCAAGTCCAAAATCAAGGTGTGGCCAGGTTCAGTGTTTGGTGAGGGCCTGCTTTATGGTTCATAGATGGCTGTCTTTTTTCTGTGTCCTCACATGGCAAAAGGGTACGGGAGCTATCTGGGATCTCTTTTATACGGACACTAATCTCATCCATGAAGCCTCCACCCACATGACCTAAGTACCTTTCAAATGCCCCACCTCCAAATAACATCCCACTGGGGATTAGGTTTCAAGATACAAATTTTCAGGTAGGAGGACACAAAAATTTACTCTATAGCATTTACTAATTAGAATTAATAGAGTTTAAAATAAGACTGTGTCCCAGGGGATGATCAGATTATTCAGTTTGTGGTACATCATGACTGATGGTCCAGGTACAGTCTTCAAATTCCATTTTCAGATCTCTCATCAAACCCTCACATTGTTTATTTTCAATCCACCCTTTGTGCTATAGGTATATCTATGAATTATATATGCTTTTTAATGTTAATGAGTATAGCTCCTTTTCTATGTTTATCATTTATGTATTTTAGATTTGTTCGTGTTGACAATGTATAATTATCATTTTTTGATTCACTATTTCATTTCACTGTTGTTTGGAATTCTGGTCTACAAAAATTATAATCCTATTGTCCATTTATTATTTTTCAAATCTTTATAAATGCAAACAATGTTGTAATCAACATCCTCTGCTTTTTTTTTTAATTGAAATATAGTTGATATATAGTATGATGATAGTTTCAGGTGTACTACATAGTGATTTAACATTTGCGTATATAATGACCATGATAAATCTAGTAACCATCTGTCTTCATATAAAGTTATTAAAATATTATTAACCATATTCCTTATGCTGTATATTACATCCCCATGCCTTATTATTTTTTAACTGGACATTTGTACCTCTTAATCCCTTCTCCTACTTCACCCTTCAATACCCTTCCCTCTGGTAACCACCCGTTTCTTCTCTATATCCATGAGTCTGTTTTCATTTTGTTTTGTTTATTTGTTTTTTTATTTTTTAGATTCCACTTATATGTGAGATCATACCATATTTGTCTTTTCCTGTCTCACTTATTTCACTTAGCAAAATACCCTCTACATCCATCAGTGTTGTTGTAAATAGTAAGATTTCTGCTTTGTTTTGTCTTTTTGGTTGAGTAGAGTGTGTGTGTGTGTATATATCTATATCTATCTATCTATTTATCTATCTATGTATACCACATCTTCTTTATCTACTCATCTATCAATGGACACTTAGTTTGCTTCTATATATTGGCTATTATAAATAATGTAGTGAACATTGGTGTGCATATGTATTTTCCAATTAGTGTTTTTGTTTTCTTGATGTAAATTTCCAGAAGTGAAATAGTTACGTGATATGGTAGTCCTATTTTTAAATTTTTGAGGAACCCCCATGCGGATTTCCATAGTAGCTGTACCAATTTACAATCCTACCAATAGTATACCAGGGTTTGCTTTACTCTACATCCTTGCCAACTTGGGTTATTTGTTGTATTTTTGATTATAGCCATTCTGAGAGGTGTGAGGTTATACTCATTGTGGTTTTGACTTCCATTTCTTTGTTGATTAGTAATGTTGAGCATCTTTTCATTGGTCTGTTGAGCATATGTATGCTTTCTCTGGTATAATGTCTATTCAGGTTCTCTGTCCATTTTTCATAGGGTCGTTTGTTTTTTGAAGTTGAGTTGTATGAGCTCTTTGTATATTTTAGATATTAACACCTCATTGGATATATTGTTTGCAAACATGTTCTCTCATTCAGTAGGTTCCCTATACTGATAGTTTCCTTTGCCTGTGCAAAAGCTTTTTAGTTTGATATAGTCCCATTTGTTTAATTTTCTTTTGTTGCCCTTGCTTGAGGAGACAGATCCAAAAAAATATTGCTAGGACTTATGTCAAAGAGCATACTGCCTATGTTTTCTTCTAGTAGTTTTATGGTTTCAGGTCTTAATTGAAGTCTTTAAACCATTTTCAGTCTCTTTTTGTATTTGGTGTGAGAAAATAGTCTAGTCTGATTCTTTTTCATGTCCAGTTTTCCCAACACCACTTATTAAAGAAGTTGTCTTTTCCCTACTGTATATTCTTGCCTCCTTTGTTTTAGATTAATTGACCATATAAGTGTGAGTTAATTTCTGGGCTCTCTATTCTGTTCCATCAATTTATACATCTGTTTTGTGCCAGTACCATACTATTTTGATTACTGTGGCTTTGTAGTATAGTTTGAAATCAGGGAGCATAATAACTCCAGCTTTCTTCTTTCTCAATATTGCTTTGGTATTTGGGGTCTTTTGTGTTTCTATACAAACTTTAGAATTATTTGTTCTAGTTCTGTGAAAAATGCTATTGGTATTTTGACAGGGATTGCATTCTGTAGATTGCCTTGGGTAGTATGGTCATTTTAACAATATTATTTCTTCCAATCCATGAGCATGGCATAACTTTCCATTTGCTTGTGTCATCTTCAGTTTCTTTCATCAGTGTCTTATACTTTTCCAAGTATAGGTCTTTGACCTCCTTAGTTAGATTTATTCCTAGGTATTTTATTATTTTTTAAATTGAAGTATAGTTGATTTACAATATTATATTAGTTTCAGGTGTACAGCTTAGTGATTCAGTATTTTTGAAGGTTATACTCAATTAAAAGTTATTACAAGATAATGGCTATAATTTCCTGGGACCCTCTTTGCTTCCTGGACCTAGAAGTCTGTTTCTTTTCCCTGGTTAGGGAAGTTTTCAGCTATTATTTCTTTAAATAAGTTATCTGCCCCTTTCTCTTTCTCTTCTTCTGGGACCCCTATAATGCAAATGTGAGTATGTTTGTTGTCCCAGGGATCTTTCAAACTATCCTCATTTTTAAAAATTCTTTTTTCTTTCTTTGTTCACCTTGGGTGATTTTCATACTCTGTCTTCCAGTTTGCTGATCCATTCTTCTGTATCATCTAATCTACTGTTGATTCCTTCTAGTATATTTTTTAAATTTTTCATTATCATATTTTTCAGCTCTGTGTGGTTCTTCTTTATATTATCTAACTCTGTTGAAATTCTCACTGTGTTTATCCCTTCTTCTCTCAAGTTAAGTGAACTTCTTTATGTTCATTACCTTTAACTCCTTCTCAGGTAGATTGCTTAACTCCATTTTGTTTAGGTCTTTTCCTTAGATTATGTCTTGTTCCATTTCCTGTGATAGGAATACCCAAGAGCTTTGTTTATAACCTGTCCTCTTAGATAGGAGTCACCCCAAGATTCTCCATGACTCAGCATACTGGTGAGAAGCATTGTCCAATGATGATGCTGTCAGGTATTTCTATAAGAGTTTATATATTTTTTTAACTTGAAAACAAAGAGTTTCTTCCTAATGTGACAATAACTATATTTTTGTCTTTGTTTCATGATATTCAATGAGTTTACCTGCTGGCATACCCGTGGACAGTATCTAGTGCTAGGTAGCAGAAGCTGAGCATTTTTTATTAGTGTGACAGCACTCATCTAACACTCCTCATGCTACTTCAGTTGCATGAAAAAAGTGCCTAAAACATTTAGGAAATACAAAGATAAACTTTCTTTTAAGTACTTAAAAGTAAATTGTTTCTCTTATTTTTCATCTTCTGAGAGTTAGAAGTTTGTTGGAAACTATTTCAGTACCATCTCATGCTTCTTAATACGTGTATAGTATTAAAATTTGTGGATTATATATGGTTCTTTCCATATATTTTTAAAAACTTCTGAACAACTCAGAAATAGTCATCCTAATAATTTTGGTTAAATGCAAGGAAAAAATTTTACCCTATTTAAAGACTGTTTGAAATATTTCAACTAATTTTTTCTTCATGTAACAAGACTCAACGTTCAGTTGGAGTTCATAGTTTTAGCTCCACTCTATATTTTGATTTTGTCTTACTTTCACTTGACTAAAAAGACTACGTTTAAAATTTTAAAAAACTGTGCCCATGTTATTATAATTGTAATGCAACCTCATAAGTGAAAGAGAGAAACTTATGCCAGGGTAGTAGGAGAACGTTCCATGGTTTAGCTATATTTGAGCTATAGTCTTTTTTTCTGGTTTCTTTACATCCTATTTTGGCCCCTTCAATCAATTCTCATCACTGAGGGTTGAATAATTATGATACTAGGCCCCTTAAAGGATACCAATGCTTCCTGTTTCTCTTGAGGTAAAGATGAAAATTTTAAACATTAAATACAAAATTCAGAATGTTCTCAACCCCTACTTGCTTGTGGGTCTTACTTCATATCATCTTCCTTCTTACCTTCTATTCTCTATGCACATTGCATTTATTTCAGTTCCTCAAAACATCTTTCTTGTTTAGTAGGACTTAAACAAGATGATATATGTAAATCACTTGCAACAGTGCACGGTATATATCAAACTTTTAATAAATGTACTATTATTTAGATATTTTGTCTAAGAACTTTTGAAGAAAGGAATAACTTAAAAGACTAATATCAAATCCCATCTTCTCCAGAAATCTTCTCATCACTTTTAGCATCAACTGAAGTTAATTTTTTTGGAGGTAGTAGGAAGTATGGGAAAGTTGATGATGATTTCAGATTTGGATTCTTTGAGTTTTTGCTGCTTTAAGACATATATATGGGGATATTATTTAGGCAGCTGCATATATTTATCAAATACATAGTGATGTCAATATTAATAAATCTGTGGAGTGGTAAATGAGAAAATGATACTTTTAAAAGTTAAATTATTTATTTAAGATCATACAATTTGTGAAAAAGAAGACTGCAACCCTGCTTTGACACCCTGTTCAGAGCTATTTATGACACAGCAGGTGTCTCTCAAGAGTTAAACTATGAGTGGAGCTCAGCTAGGGCTGGAGACAGACAGGCAGATGGCCATAGGTAAATCCAAATTAGGGAAAGAAAAAGTCAAAGCCACAGAGAAGATCTAGTCTGAGAAAGAGCAGGACCACTGGAAATTGAGTGCAATGTCTCAAACATCTAGAAAAGAAATTCCAAAAACACGTACGTGGAAATAACAAAAAGCCACTATGATAAATCCAGATAGAAAACTTCTTTGGTGTCTAGTGACTTCCTGCTGAGGGCTGCTGAAGGCCTTTTGCCTGAGAGCTCTCTTCCTGGCATTTGCACATGGGATGTGAATGAAGGCCTGCTGAGTTTTATCATACTTGCCTGCTGAATCAGGTTGGCTACACATGTATCATCAAAGCCCTGCATATTATTCATTCACTGTCACACAATGTGTTAGGAACTGAAGACACTGAAGACGCTGTGCTTAGTGTTCTCACCTTTGCTATCAAATTACGATATGGTAGAGAAAGGAAGAGATGAGAAATAAATGTCTGTTATATTAACTGGTCCAAGAATAAAACTTTTATTCCTGGTCCATTTTTAAAGATAACAGAATAATGGACCATTGAGTTGGAATTAAGTACATCTCACACCCTGGGAGAAGCATGTCTGTTCTGGATATAGTTTATTGGACCAAGAAGGAATTTAAACTGTTGTAGATTGAAAGCATGGAAAAATAAATACCAAGGAAAAGAAATGATGTAATAAAACAACAAAAATATTGAGGGAGGTGTCCTGTAATTTGTAGCTATTTAATTATAGGTCAAAACATCTCTAGTGATAAGTAGCCTCCTAGAGCATCACAATTCCAGAATTGATGCTTAAATTAATTAATATTAGCACTCGAAAATTTAAGAAACAAGTATATAATTCTTGTTAAATAAAAATTCTAAGTGAAGAGTTATGCGTGTTTTAGTCACACTGGATTAGATAACCATCCAATTATGTAGGCATTAAACAATTAAGAATAATTTGCTTCTTCAAATATCTGAAAATATATGGATTGAAATCCTTTCTAGACTTAATAATGATAAACATAACAATAGCCTCACTAAACCTGAGGAGTTCTCCTTACCTGTGCCCTGGCATTGGAATGGGTTCCTCAGGAAAGACAAAAAAAAAAAAAAGAGACTTACACGTGATATATTTTCCCTCCTTCAAGTTTTTATTCCTTTTTTTTTTTCTTTTCAACTAATGTATACACTTAAAATGAAGGCACATTATGTAAGGGTTCGCTTTATTGATAGAGTGTGATCACTTATACTTAAATATTTTCCTCAGTCTTAGAGTGGCATCTGTTGTGTTACCAGAGTTAAAGCAAAAACCGAAGAACATAAGAGAATCTGATTTTGCAGCAGTGTGTAAAGCGTGGTAGCCACCTAAAACAAGGAGCATACGCTAAATCATTTAAGTGTTCAGGAGCACAGATTCGTCAATAGAAACCTATCACTGCATATTTTCTACAAGTGCTCTAGAACATGTAAAATCTAATGAGGTAATCATAAATAGCAGTAAAGCAAAGTGAAACAACATTTATGAGCAAACTGAGCACAAATCTTTTAAGTGCTGAGTCTCTTGTTTTTTAAGCTAATGGACCACTGGGAGTAAAGTGCCAAACGATGGAGAAAATATTATTTATTCATAATTTGTTGTCTTGCTTGTTCTCATCAGCAGTTGTTCTCAATTAATCCAACTGTGAGGCTAGTTACTAAAAATCAGCAGCCTTCTTCACAATGAGGTGAAACATTCATTACAATTCAATGTGTTTTGCTTTAGAATGTGCTTTGGCATCAGCCTCTGTATTATAGGAAAGAAGGTGTGTTGTTAAAAACAAAGAGAAATTACAAATACGTCTCAACTTTTCATAGGCTTCAGGTTTTAGAGGGCTTGCTTGCCCCTGAAATAACTTCTAGGAGATTACAATCTCCCCTCTTCTTCAACACAAAATAATTTCACTAGGTCTTTCCTCACCTTTTACTGTGCAATGCTCTGACTTTCCCGATTTTTTTTTACGTAGTTGAGATTTTATAAGATTGTACCTATTTTTACAATTTTATTATCTAATGATATTGCTATGCGTTTTCACTTATATTTTATAACAGTGTTTGTATTGAGAGAAAAAAGGAAAGTGAGATTATTATCCAACATGGTGAGTGTAGTAATTACTTTTTTCCTCAAGTATGGTTGTCCCTTTCCTTTTCTCTCTCATTCAGTAGCGAGGCACTTTCTCAAAAATAGTCAGATTGGACTGGTGTGGGAGACAGGAAGAATGAGAGAAATACTGAGGGTAAAGATGATACCTTTTCAATTTTATGAAAATATAAGGTTCAAATATTGGTGAACCCATTCTCTTTCTCTCATGGGTGCTCATTCTTGCTCTTATTTCACATCTCACCTCGTATCTATCTCTCTATCTATCTGTGCATCATCTTTCAATCTACCCCCAATTTAAGACATACTACCCTAAAATTTGCAAAGGCACCTTCTATTAACAAAAGATTAGCCTAAGTTGGAGAAGAACAAAGCATACAGAGCATAGTGGTATCATAATAACAGTTTATTATCTTTGATTGCGTGCCTCTTCACAAATAGTGGTAATTTTTGCTGGTCTTTATGTGATATGTAAAACTCTACATCTGCCATCCTGAATTTCAATAAAAGATTTAGAATAGAATTAATTCTTAATGCTGATAATTACAAATAAGATATGATTACTAGTATTCTTTTTTAAGTGGGCACAATGTATATCATAAATAGAAAAAAGTAAGTGCATAATTGATGTAAAGTTTTAATAAATACAAATGGTTCATTTTGGATTTCCTTCCCATTTAGGTCACCACAGAGCATTGAGTAGAGTTCCCTGTGCTATACACTAAGTTCTCATTAGTAATCTATTTTATACATAGTAGTGTATATATGTCAATCCCAATCTCCCAATTCATCCCCTCTCCTCTTCCCCCCTTGGTATCCATACGTTTGTTCTCTACGTCTGTGTCTCTATTTCTGCTTTGCAAATAAGTTCATCTGTATCATTTTTCTAGATTCCACATTTAAGCGATATTATGTGATATTTGTTTTTCTCTTTCTGACTTACTTCACTCTGTATGACAGTCTCTAGGTCCATCTGCATCTCTGCAAATTGCACAATTTCATTCTTTTTTATGGCTGAGTAACATTCCATTGCATATATATACCATATATTCTTTATCCATTCATCTGTCAATGGACACTTAGGTTGCTTCCATGTCCTGGCTATTGTAAGTAGTGCTGCAGTGAACATTGGGGTGCATGTATGTTTTTCTCTGGGAGTGGGATTGCTGGGTCATATGGTAGTTCTACTTTTAGTTTTTTAAGGAACCTCCATACCGTTCTCCATAGTGGCTGTATCAATTTACATTCCCACCAACAGGGCAAGAGGGCTTCCTTTTTTCCACACCCTCTCCAGCAATTATTGTTTGTAGATTTTTTGATGATGGCCATTCTGACCGGTGTGAGATGATATCACATTGTAATTTTGATTTGAATTTCTCTAATGATTAATGATGTTGAGCATTCTTTCATGTGTTTGTTGGCAATCTGTATATCTTCTTTGGAGAAATGTCTGTTTAGGTCTTCTGCCCATTTTTGGATTGGGTTGTTTGTTTTTTTGATATTGAGCTGCATGAGCTGTTTATATATTTTGGAGATTAATCCTTCATCAGTTGCTTCATTTGCAAATATTTTCTCCAATTCTGAGGGTTTTCTTTTCATCTTGTTTATGGTTTCCTTTGCTGTGCAAAAGCTTTTAAGTTTCATTAGGTCCCATTTGTTTATTTTTGGATTTATTTTCATAACTCTGGGAGATGGGTCAAAAAAGATCTTGCTGCAATTTATGTCAAAGTCTTCTGCCTATGTTTTCCTCTAAGAGTTTTATAGTGTTTGGCCTTACATTTAGGTCTTTAATCCATTTTGAGTTTATTTTTGTATATGGTGTTAGGGAGTGTTCTAACTTCATTCTTTTACATGTAGCTGTCCAGTTTTCCCAGCACCACTTATTGAAGAGACTGTCTTTTCTCCATTGTATATCCTTGCCTCCTTTGTCATAGATTAGTTGACCATACGTGCGTGGGTTTATCTCTGGGCTTTCTATCCTGTTCCATTGATCTACATTTCTGTTTTTGTGCCAGTACCATACTGTCTTGATTACTGTAGCTTTGCAGTATAGTCTGAAGTCAGGGAGCCTGATTCTTCCAGCTACGTTTTTCCTTCTTAAGATTGCTTTTGCTATTCTGCGTCTTTTGTGTTTCCATACAAATTTAAACATTGTTTGTTCTAATTCTGTGAAAAATGTTCTTGGTAATTTGATAAGGATTGCATTGGGTAGTATAGTCATGTTCATAATATTGATTCTTGAGGGGAAGGATAATTTTAATGATTCCTCTTTCCTCAGATTTTTTTTTATCAGATGATAAATATAGCTTTAGTGGACAAAGTCACATTAAGCAGTGGCCAAAAAGCAAAACAATTGCTGAGGACATATTGATTGTAATTAACAAAAGCTCATCTCTGTAGACATTTTGAACTACTGTGTTTTGTAGATGGTTAGAATTAGCCATTTACATATCAGAAGACTTACATATTGTCAGAGTGTTTCAGAAATACTATGTCGTTTTCATATTGTAAAAGCTATGCATATTCATTAGAAGCTTTAGAAAATATAGAAAAATTTTAAAAGACATTTTTAAAAGCCCATAGCTCCCAATCAATAACACATAGCAGCTTATAAGAATCTGATATTTTCCTAACAGTTTTTGTGTAGCATGTGTGTATGTCTCTGTGTGTGTTTGTATGTCCTCATGTGGAAAAATAAATATACATATATAATATATATATTATATGAATATATAATGCATAAAATAGTCCTGCATCCTTTCTACTTGATACTATATTTTAACTATTTTTGTATTCTGAGAAGTATTTGACAACATAATTTTACATTTATGATCTATTGTATAAAGTATTTTTTATTGTTAGATATTTAGGTTATTTAAAATTTGGAATTGTTATATCTGAGGTACGTATTTATTGTGAAATGGTTTTGTAAATATATAGAATTTCTTCTTGAATTTTGGTTCAGGTTTTTCTTGATTCAGTTCAATTAAAACTGTATATGGACATGACTATTCCATGGAGCGAATGGCTCCACCCACTAAGTGGAGGCAAGCTGGACTGAAATGGTTGGTGTGTCCTTAGCATGGGATGTGTGCTTTCAGCCAGTGTTTGCCATGTGGCATCGGGGGCTTTCTCACCTCTTCCTATCTGCCCTCCATTTTCCTGAGTCTGGATGTCTTAAGCCTGCTAGGAAAACCTCTTGAAGTTACAAACAGAGAATTACAGAGTGTTAAGAAGTCCAATGATTTTTAAGGCTACATATAATGTTGCATTGCCAGTGCTTCATTATCATAGAATGTGGTGTTTTCTCCTTTTACTCTTAATAACTGACTCTCCACTTTACTTCTCTAAGTGACTAGTGCTCCTTGTCTTTTGCTTCTTGCCCTGTCACCCTTCATAGTGTTGGCTGTGTCCCTTATTGCCTTACCCCCAAACCTGCTATGTCTCCTTTATTCCTTATCTTGATTGGTGATTCAAGTGCCTCCCTCATGTGAAGCTGCTCCCATCACAGAGTAAATCACTTCCTCTTTAGCATGCCTGTAGCACTTCTATTATAGCTGTGTTGCTGAAAGCAAAGTTGTGTAGGTCTGTGCTGAAATTTAATTTATGGAAAGGTAAGGACAGAGAAATGAGTTTTTCTTGAAGCTCAAGCTATTAAATGGTAAAATATTTTACATAAAGATTATGTTTTTTTAATGCTATTGATATAATAGCATTTACTTTATGCAATGATGATGTTAGGAGGCAGGTTGACAACAGTGCTTTTTATTAAAGTCCATCTTTTTATTTAAAATTATACTTGTCCATGAAATTTAAAGTTTTGAAGTTATAGTAATATAGCACTTATCATAGTACATTACACTTATTTGTTTACATGTATATGAGCCTTTTGAGAGTGTGACTGTGTCTTGATTATTTTTCCCATTGCCTAATAAATATGTCTGTAACAAGTGTTAAGTGCTTATTATATTTTATTAGCATTATTTTAGATGTTCACATAAGTTTATTAAATTACTTTTTGTATAAGTTATGAATAGTGTAAGTCAGCAAAGTTTTGGAAGGATGAGATGCTGCTTTAAAAGTCAATGATTTACATGAAGATAAAAGCATGATTTGAAATTGGAGCATTTTCCACATTTTCGTCCATATTAATCTGTCTCATTTCATGTTAATGCTATAACTTTCTTTTTGGAATTAGCAACATTTTTTTTTATCTTTCATAATTTTCAAATATTATACTCTCTCTAGACTCCTATTCATTTCTAAAAATATCAAGTTTAAGTCTGTAACTCCAGGGAATTTTATTCAATAAAATATCAAATTACTGAAATGAAATGAAATAACTCAAATGAATTAAAACACATTTATCAAGAACAGCAAATTACATATTTGAGATGATTTATTTAACCTATAGGTGTAGTTCCAAATTAATTCTAACTCACCCAGTGTGTGGTCTTAGATAGATAAGAGTTCCTCATTTTGAGTGTCAAAAGAGTTTTCTCTATTTTCATTTGATTTTCATAGGTGCCCATAGCGAAAGTTGAGGTGCTTGGAAGTATTTTGTGTTTTAGAGTAATAATAAAGCTTGTGATGATGATGATGATGATGATAAAAAGTTGTCAGTCATTTGAATGAACACTTATTATGTACCAGGCACAATATTAAGTGCTTCATTAATTCATTCATTCAACACATGTTTATGGGACAACTACTGTGTGTCAAGCACCATTGTAGGGACTGAGAATACAACAGTGGGAAAAATTGGATGAAGTTACGGCCCTTGTGAAGCTTGCATTCTAGGGGGAAAAGCAGACAACAAAGAAATTAAAAGTGAAAATATAGAATTACAAGGAGTAATAAGAACTATGACAAAACAATTAAAAGGAATAAGGGGAATAGAGTAGTGATGGGGGTGGGGTAGGGATACTTTACTGTTTTACATCAGGAAAGGGCTTGCTCATAATGTGACATATATAGAGAGACTTGTAGGATGGGTGAGAATGGGCCATGTGGATATCTGGGGAAAGAGTGTTACAGGAAAAAAAAAATCCTGAAAAGACAACATGCTTTGAATTATATACCTTATTCCTGAGAAAGAGAGTAATTTACTCAGCAGGGATTTTGTTTCCAGGTTTTACTAGTTCCAAAGCTGAAATAGATTAATTTTTCTACATTTTCTAATATTGAATCTACATGTTCAGTATCTTTATGTTTTACATGTCACCTTCCTGTGAAACTGCTCCCAGTACAGAATGAATCACTCCCACCTCTGTGCCCCTGGAGCACATTTAGTAATATTTTTCAAAACAGTGGTCCACTGAGTGTAGTCCTATGATAAAGTTTATATTGAGGAAAAACGGGAAAAGTAGCGGCAATTGAATTCCCAGGTTGACAACTAATTTTGAAATAAAAAATTTCAAATGTAAGATCCAGATGGATCTCAGTCATGAGGCATCACTAAGCATTTAATACAAAATATATCACTTCTTTAGTGGTCACCTTACTTTATCTCCAATAAAATGAAAATTACATATTTATTTATGAATTGTAAGCATATTAGAGACTGAAAATTGGTTAACATTTTAACATGGTTGGAATTTTATGAACTGTTACAAGGATTAGGATACATTTTGGAAAGAGATGTAGTTGGTTATTGTTAAACTAAAGAAAAAAAAACCACATAACTTTAATGTTCTTAGATTTTTTTCATTTTGCTGAGTTGTAAAAAAGAGAGTTCCAACAATGCAGGATTACATGTAGAAAGCATGACCTAACTGTTTTTATTTTCTTTTACTTTGTTTTATTTTTACACTGAGAAGTCAAGTCCTAATCTGCAGATGTGGTTTATTCCAACACACATAACTGTGTTGGACCTGAGTATGGTAAAGGGCAAGTCATATACTAAAACACAGTATCTCAGTAGCTGGAGGATGTTTAATATTTTTATACAGGATCACCATGCGGTCCAGGGGGAGAATTGGCTTACTTCCCAGTCCTACTAGGGAGAAATTCTTCCTACCAAAGAAGTTCTTCATTTCTTCCTCATACCAAGAAGAACATGTATTTCACAGAAAGCTTGATTTAAACTTAGAACTGAAGCATCACTCATTCATGGCAAAAAAAAAAAATCAGATCACATAGAAAATTATTTAATCAGACATCTATTGATAAAGACGTCTATTTTTAAGTCATGGTGGAGTAACAGTGATCAAATTTATTTTGTTGCCTTAACCAACTAAAAATCTGGATAAAATATGTAAAATGACAGCTTTCAAACATTTCACAACAGGCTGCACAGGATAGCGATCTCTGAGTGAGGAGAAACAAATGAGTTAAGCTCTACATTGCCCCAGCTTACTGTCTGCAATTGCAAGCTGAAGTGCAGAGAGGAGGAACCCAGACAGAGCTCAGCGGTCTCCCTATATTGAGGAGACAGAGTATGGGGGTGTGTTCTGTTGTTAGAATTGAGAGGGCAATGGACCTGAGAAGAGAGAGCTACAGGAGAGAGCTCAAATGTCTGCAGAAGATTCCCCTCAAGTCTTCATCTCAGTACAGATCAGAGAATTTCTGTGAGGAAACTACTCAAAGCTAGGGAAAGAGCCATTGAAAAGGAATAGATGGAACAATTCTCAGAGCTCACACAGGGCTAGGAATAATTCACCTTCCCAAAAGCCAGCTTCTATACCTGGGGCAACAGGCAGAAGGATATAGCCTCAGTAGTGGAGCCAAATTAGACCTACATTAAAGGCTGCTATTGTCCTGCCTAACAAAAGGTAAAAGCAAGTGAAAAGCATCATCACATTGTTTCCAAATAACTAAACTGCAAACAACAACAAGTTTCAAAAATAGTTAAAGGATTACTTCTTTAAAAAAAAAAAACAAAAACTGACACCTAGCAACATTTCAACAAAAAAGTACCAGGCATGCAAAGAAGCAGGAAACTGGGACCCACAAATAAGGAGAAAAATCAATCAATATGAACATATCCAGAAGTAACACAGATAATAGATTAAGTAGACAAGGGCATTAAAAGATACATTATATTCTCCAAATAATGAAGAAGGTGGAGGAAAACAAGAGTATGATGAGAAATATGGAGCATGTAAAGTAGACCCAATTTGATCTTCTAGAGCTGAAAAATACAATGAGAAGAAAAAAAAAATGTGTTGGATAGGAGTAATAGCAAATTAGACACTGCAGAAGAAACAATTATAGAACTTTTTAAAAATTTTATTTGATTTGATTATAGTTGATTTGCAATGTTGTGTTAGTTTCTGGTATATAGCAAAGTGATTCAGATATATATATATATAAAATGTATATGTATTCTTTTTTCATATTCTTTTCCATTATGCTTTATCACAGGATATTGAATATAGTTCCCTGTGCTATACAGAATGAACCTTGTTCTTTATCCATCCTATATGTCATAGTCTGCATCTGCTAATACCAAACTCAAAATCTATCCCTTCCCTGTGCCCCTTCCCCTTGGCAACCACAAGTCTGCTCTCTATGTCTGTGAGTCTGTTTCTGTTTCATAGATAAGTTGATCTGTGTCATATTTTAGATTCCACATATAAATAATATCATATGGTATTTGTCTTTCTCTTTCTGACTTAATCGCACTTAGTATGATAATCTCTAGGTCCATCCATGTTGCTGCAAATGGCATTATATCATTCTTTTTTATGGCTAAGTAGTATTCCACTGTATATATGTACCACATCTTCTTTATCCCTTCATCTGTTGATGGACATTTAGGTTGTTCCCTTGTCTTGGCTGTTGTGAATATTACTGATCTGAACATAGGGGTGTATGTATTTTTTCGAATTATAGTTTTGTCCAGATATATGCCTAGGAGTGGTATTGCTAGATCATAAGGCAACTCTATTTTTAGATTTTTGAGGAACCTCCATACTGTTTTCCATAGTGGCTGCACCAATTTACATTCCCACCAACAGTGTAGGAGGGTTCCCTTTTCTCCACACCCTCCCCAGCATTTATTGTTTATGGACTTTTTAATGATGAGCATTCTGACCGGTGTGAGGTGGTATCTCATTGTAGTTTTGATTTGCATTTCTCTAATAATTAGCAATGTTGAATATTTTTTCATGTGCTTTTTGGCCATCGGTATGTCTTCTTTGGAGAAATGTCTATTTAAGTCTTCTGTCTGCTTTTTGATTGGGTTGTTTGTTTGTTTGTTTGTTTGTTTTTTATTAAGCTGTATGTGCTGTTTGTATATGTTGGAGATTAAGCCCTTGTCAGGAACATCGTTTGCAAATATTTTCTCCCAGTCTGTAGATTGGCTTTTCATTTTGTTTACAGTCTCATTTCCTGTGCAAAAGCTTATAAATTTGATTAGGTCCCATTTGTTTATTTTTGCTTTTATTTCTATTGCCTTGGTTGACTGACCTAAGAAAACATTGGTATGATTTATGTCAGAGAATGTTTTGACTATGTTCTCTTCAAGGAGTTTTATGGTGTCATGTCTTATATTTAAGTCATTAAGCCCTTTTGAGTTTATTTTTGTGTATAGTGTGAGGGTGTGTTCTAACTTCATTGATTTACATGTGGCCATCCAACTTTCCCAGCACCACTTGCTGAAGAAACTGTCTTTGTTCCATTGTTTATTCATGCTTCTTTTGTCAAAGATTAATTGATGATAGGTGTGTGAGTTTATTTCTGGGTTCTCTATTCTGTTCCATTGATCCATGTCTTTTTTTTTGCCACTACCATGCTGTTTTGATTACTGTAGCTTTGTAGTATTGTCTGAAGTCTGGAAGCGTTATGCCTTCTGCTTTGTTCCTTTTCCTCAGTATTACTTTGGCAATTCTGGGTCTTTTATTATTCCATATGAATTTTAGGATTATTTATTCTAGCTCTGTGAAAAATATCATGGGTAATTTGATAGGGATAGCATTAATCTGTAGATTGCTTTGTGTAGCATGGCCATTTTAACAATATCAATTCTTCCAATCCAAGGGCATGGGATAGCTTTCCATTTCTTTGAATCATCTTTGTTTCCTGTATTAATGTTTTATAGGTTTCAGCACATAAGTTTTTCACCTCCTTGGTCAGGTTTATTCCTAAGGTTTTTTTGTTTGTTTGTTTTTAATTACAGATTCTAATTCACTTCTAGTGATTGGTCTGTTCAAGTTATCTATTTATTCTTTTTTTTTAATTAATTTATTTATTTATTTATTTTTGGCTGTGTTGGGTCTTCGTTGCTACACACGGGCTTTCTCTAGTTGCGGCAAGCGGGGGCACCCTTCGTTACGGTGCATGGGCTTTTCATTGTGGTGGCTTCTCTTGTTGCAGAGCATGAGCTCTAGGCACACAGGCTTCAGTAGTTGTGGCATGTGGGCTCAGTAGTTGTGGCTCACAGGCTGGAGTGCAGGCTCAGTAGTGTGGTACACGGGCTTAGTTGCTCTGCAGCTTGTGGGGGTCTTCCTGGACCAGGGCTCAAACCCATGTCCCCTGCATTGGCAGGCAGATTCTTAACCACTGCGCCACCAGGGAAGTCCCTATCTATTTACTCTTGATTCAGTTTTAGTAGGCTGTATGTTTCTAGAAACTTCTCCGTTTCTTCTGGTTGTCCAATTTGTTGGCATATAATTGTTCATAGTATTCTCTTATGGCTTTTTGTATTTCTATTGTATGTATTTCAGTTTTTATCTCTCCTCTTTCATTTTTTATTTTGTTTATTTGGGTCTTCTCTCTTTTCTTCTTGGTGAGCCTGGCCAGAGGTTTGTCAATTTTGTTTACCCTTTCAAAGAACCAACTCTTGGTTTTATTGATTTTTTTCTTATTATTTTTGTAATCTCTATTTTATTTATTTCCTCTCTGATCTTTATTGTTTCCTTCCTTCTGCTGATTTTAAGTTTTTTTTCTTCTTTTTCTAATTGTTTTATGTGGTAAGTTAGGTTGTTTATCTGAGATTTTTCTTGTTTTTGAGGAAGGCCTGTATCACTATGAACTTCCCTACAGGAACTGCTTTTGCTGCATCCCATAGATTTTGTATGGTTGTCAATTATAGAACTTGAAGATAAAACTTCAGTAGTAAAAACTTTATTTGAAGTACAAAAACACAGAGTCCCAGTTTAATACTAAGTATTAGTAACAAGTACCAATATTAACAAGAAGTGAACATTTCTGATTAGCCTAAGTGGAGTGGTCCAGTGTGATCCAAAAGATATCCTCTGGACTGGACCAATACCAATTCCTTAGTTGAGTTTCTAAGGCTTTCTCATCACTTTTCTTAATAAGAATTTGCATCAGAACACTCTCTACGCACTATGATGTATGCATAATTAGTATTTAGATCTCATTATGGAGTGTATGCTTAGATATTCTCAACAAATCCTGGAAAGTAACTTCTGTGGTAGAAGTCCTAAAATTGTGATCCAAAACTGACAGACACATAGTATCCTCTCTTTGGCCAACACAATTAAAACAAAGTTGAATTTGCCTTCAGCTAAGGCATGTCTTCATATTGCTATAGATTCCATAACACCCAGCCTCAAAAATAATTTGAACTTGTGACTCCAGCCTTGTGAGGGTGTTTTACAAGTTTTCCTGAACTGCTTGATTCCACCTGACTCTAAGAGACAAAGGTAAAGGCAGATAAGCATTGCCTTTTATGTAAATTTGTCTTAATAAGGCTTATTTGTAGTGGACGTACTACACATTATCTATGCAGTACCAGAAATACTAAAAAATATTCATATAGCTGTTCATAGGAAAGCACATATGTCAAACATATCTAAATATATATCCTTGTTTCCCCTTTGAAAATATTTCCAGAAATGATGTGATCCTAATGATAACAAAAAAGGTATGAATAACTGCAAGTCATTTTCCAAAATGTGTGGAGGGACTATTGAAGCTAAACCTAGAGAATAAAATTCAAACTTAAGACAATTGGATGAATTCCTTCATTATTTAGTCACAGCAGGCTCCGTGTTTGACCTGTAAAGCTAATAAAGGCTGGAGCCCTCACTTTCTTCTTGACAAGCACTGTTGAGCTCTTTGGTTGCATTTCAAGCTGGAGAGCATTCCTAATAAGACTTTTTTCTAGCTCATTTTCTTGCAAATGAAAGCTCTGCCGTGCCTTGCCCTTAGTTATGGAAAATAAGACCACTAACCTCAGGTAACTCTTGCTGAATGCAATGAAGATTTAATTGTTCAAATAATCCTCCAGCCTTCACATATCAAATGTTCTTTACACTTTGAATTTAAGCAACCTTTAGATTATTCTCCCTTACATGAAGTTAACTCATTTCATTTCCTGTCACTTCACTGGATTTTAGAATTAATAATTTATTTAACTAAAGAAATTTGTTTAAGAGTAAGGGATTTGAGCCCACTGTGCATTATGATTTCTACATGGTCTTTTGAGCATTTAGAATTGTGTGTGACAATATTTCATAGCAATTCTGCAAATTCAAAAAATAAATATATCTATACTTCCCAGCATTTGGGATTTTATGCCTTTTCCTGGTAAAATTAGTATTCTGCAAATTAGGAGAGCCAGAAACAACTTCCCAATCAACCTGATAACACTGTCTCCTTGAGAAAGTGATCATGTTCATTTACAGGCGATTTCTTTTGTTCCATTTTATTTTGAATTCTACTTTCCTGCAGGTCATTTGCATGTCAGCCCACAGAAAGTCTCTCAAGACTGCTTCTTGTGAAATTGAGTGGCCCCTTTTCCTTTCTTTGTTACAAGTGTTTACTTTTTCTAGAGCATGTCATCTTTTCTCTTAAGGAAAATTTTACATCTATTTAAATGTCTTGCCACCTTTCTCTGCCAGGCTTACTGACTTTTAAACCTAAGCATTTGGAGCGTACAAATTCAGTGATGTGTATTAAGTTTTCCGTCTATTTTAGACAAATTGGCATCTACCACTTCACCTTTACCTAGCTGCCCAGTACCATCTTCCAAAGAACCCAAGCATATCTGGCAGGTTCTGTATATCTTGGCTGAATCTACACTGACTTTTCTATCATAATGAGATGAGTCTATACTAGGATGGGAAAAAGTTGAAGAAATTATATAAAGGAAAATATATATGGCTTTATCACTATACCATATATTTTAGTTTTACTGTAGATAAATCCTGAAACTAATAACTCCTGTGTACACAAATGGATGAGAAGAAAAAGAAATCTAATAATTAATAAACACCTACTTTGTGTCTAGTTTTATAATTAGATGTATTTGTACTTTCTCACAGACATAAATACGAATAAGCATCACTAAAATAACATTCTATTCCAATGTTTCCTAATCTAATATGGGCTCCAGAACTTCAAGGTTAATATGAATGAGGAACTATTTTTAATAGTGTTTGTAACAGTTTCCTTTGGCTGCTGTAACAAAACACCACAAATGTGGTGGCTTAGAACAACACATGTTTATTCTCTTATAATTCTGGAGTCAGTTTCACCGGGCCAAAATCAAGGTACTGGTAGGGCTGTGCACCCTTCGAGGCTCGGAAGGGAGAATCTGTTCCCTGGCTTCTCCTGCTTCTAGAGCAGCGTTCCTTGCATCCCTTGGGTGCTGGTCCCTTCCTCCATCTTTAAAGTCAGTAGCGTCTCCTCTTGCTTCAGTAGTCACATTATCCTTCTCTCTGTAGTCCTGTTGCACTCTGCCTCCCTCTTATAACACACCTGGATTACATTTAGGGCACAACCAGATAATCCAGTCTAATCTCAAAATCCTTAATTTAATCACATCTGCAAAGTCCCTTTTTCCATAAAAAATAACACCCACAGATTTCAGGTATTAGGACCTGGATATTGTTGCGAGTCATTATTCAGCCTATCACAGAGGCTGAAGCAGCTCCTCATCTCGGGATTTTTTCTTTTTGAAGCCATTAATTGTGAATGATTAAATTTGCACTATAAATATAAAATAAATATGTGTTCACCAACCCGGAAGCTCTTCAGACCCGTCCTTTTGGTTTTTTTATGAAGGCTTTATTACATAGGCATGATTGATTAAGTCCTTGGCCATTGGCAGTTGATTCCAACTCCTCTCCCCTCCCTGGAGGTCAGGGGGGTCTTCGTAAATGCTTTCCAAAAGTCACCTCATTAACATAACAAAAGACACCTTTATCACTGTCTACACTTAGGAAATTTCAAGGGTTTTGGGACCTGTGAGCCAAAACTGGGAACAAAAACCAAATATATATTTCTTATAGTAAATCACAATATCACAAAATCATATTAAGATTGAACAGTAAAGGTGAGTTCACACTCATAGTCTGTAATTCAGACTTAAGATAATGAGAGTCTGATTTGTGGTCAAATCAATGAATGTAATGGAAACACCTTGCTGTTACTTAACACTGCTATTGACTAAGAGAAGTGCCCGAGGGACAGAAATGCCACAGTGACTCACCACTGGCAGTGGCACAGAGCATTTGAAGGGAAGGTGTGTCGCTCTTCTGTGCTTAATCTCAAGGGATGGGGTAAGCATCAAGAGACACAAGAGCACATTGCAGGAATATTTGAGTGGTAGAAATCAGGGTCAGCGTCTGTCAGGAGGTGTGAGCATAACCAATAAATCTGTCTTTTAGATTTGCAAATGAAAAACATATGTGTATATATATTCTAATGTTATTTTTAATTGATCTAAAAGCAATAAAATATGGCCATTGTGAGTTTGAAAAAGAAATCAGAATATTTAAGAGGCATACCTTTATATTCAGTATAAAGTGAATTCTTAGATTAAACATGTACTTCATTTATGAAGTCAAGGCTCTTACTATTTATGGGTACTTTGTCTGCCAGATGGTTCTTAACTCCCTCTCTGTCCCTAAGCCTATATCTTCCTGGATCTGTAACCTATAAGAGGAATTGATAATTGGCTGAGAGAATGAGGTGGTCTTTTTCTCAGATTATTTTGTCATTTTGGAAAAGGTCAAAAATTTTAATTTTTGCTTTTTTAGTTGTTTTTTTAAATGTTTCTTTATTATAAAAATGATAGAAAAGTTATGCTTCGAAACACATTTACCTTTGTTGAGTGAAATTTAAAAGCTCAGAATGTGAAAGCTGCGAGTTTGTTTTATTTGGGACCTTACTGAGGACTTAGAGCCCAGGAGACAGCCTCTCACAGAGCTCTGAGGAACTGCTCTGAACAGGTAAGGGGAGGGGCTAGTATATATGTGATTTTGGCTAAGGAGTATGTGCAGTCAAGCACACAGCTCCGTAGATGGTTACAACTAGTCACGAGGAACAGATATCTCAGTTAATGGTTTCAGTGCTTTTCTAAGTATGGAAAGATGCAAGAATCCAGGTTCATAAAAATTTTTCCTGAAATATATCTAACTATCTAAGGGTCCGTTGGCCTGTTTTCCCAAAGCACCAAGTGCCTCATCCTGTACTTGGTCCTGAATTCCTTTCAGTGTGTACTGTAGGTCAGTGATTACAGTGGCTAATGACTTGATCCTTGTAGAACTGGATGATGAGTAACATTCTTTGTTTTGCACCTTAAAAGGTTGTTGTGAGGATTAAAAAACATAATCACACATATAAATTTCCTGATTCATAAAGTACACTCCATCAATGCTTTTTTTTTTTTTCTCTCTCTCTGAAAGAAAAGCAAACTGGAAAATTCACTAGTGTGAAAAATCTAGCATGGTACTTGAACTAATGTTTAGTTGGATTGAACACTTAAAAAAATGGATTAGAAGGTTTAAAGATTATAGTGAATAGTTATATAAGAGATGAGAAACAGAGGAGCTAGAAGGAGTAATAGAAATGTATTTTGTAGGTTGCACAGTTTTCCTCCTCACTTTCTTTTATGTTCTTTCTCTACTTCACACATGCATTACCTACAAAAAACTTTATTCCCTATCATTTGCTTTTGGTCTAGAGTCACGGCTGATTATCTGAATTCCTTTGGAAAAGAGGATACAAAGAGCCCTATTGGTCCTTTCCCAAGCACCTACAACTTGAGGAGTCTTTCGTACTGATTAAGAAGACTCAATTTTGCGTTAGCATAAGTTAACTTCTATAATATTCCTTATACACAGGCACATCTTAGAGGCTTATCTCAACAAAGAGATTTACTTCACACTCACATCTAAGAATAATGAAGATTGGTAGGCATGGGTTAGAGGAAGTCTCCTTCATATAGCCTTACTGGATCCTAGCCTCCTTCTATCTAATGGCTTGATTAAAATCTAAGATTTCAAAGTTTTCCATTGGATTTACTGCATCCATCTAGCAGATGAAGGAAGAGAAAATACGTAGAGTTGAAGAGTAGGTTTTATGGACCTAGAGGTGGCATTCACTTCTGCCCATATTCTGTTGGCCAAAACTTAGTCACATGGCTGTACTGATGGCAACAAAGGGTGGAAATTATACTCTAGCCCTGTACCCAGGAAGAAAAAAGAAAACCAAACTTTTTTTTGCATATCTAGCAGCTAAATTGTAGCTATTTTCTGACATCATGATGTTACTGATGATGATGATAATGATTGTTGGATTGGGGATAAACTTTGTTATTAATTTATCCTGAATATGCATCCAAGATGTTCTGGATTAGAGACAGATTAGTCATTAATAGTTGTGTTGACCTCCTTTACTCCGGTGTTTATTCCTGGAGCACACAATGAAAGACAGATGGTAAGATTAACTGTGAAAGGGGCCTCACACTCTATAGGGGATGAAAGTACATGGATTTTACCTGCCTATATACTGTAGAAAAGGACAGCTACCTTCCCCACATATCCCAAAAATGAAGGAGAAAATTTTCTGTTCCTCATAGATGGGAAGAAAAGAAAATGGCTTCTCACTCTAACCTTTTGAAATGTAAGTCTCTCCAGTGGGCAGTCAGCCCCATTTTCTCTGGCTTATATGACCTGGAGACACCTCCATGGTCCTGGGTCTCTTGAAATGCAAACTCATACATCCTGAGTTTTAAATCTCTCTTGAGTTCTCTCACTATCCACACATTGTAAATTTCCCAAGACTTGCTCCTAGCCCAGTATCTCAAGGTTTCAGCACAATTTATTGAGAGAGCCAGTACACTGCAGGGATACTAAATATTTTCTTAACTGCTCACATGGTAATGATGATGAAAATAGCCAACATTTGTTGAGTACTTGCCCTGTGTCAAAACCTGTATCAGTGTTTTATTTAGAATTTGTAGTGTCTCATTAGTCTCTACAACCCAGGGAAGGTTACTACTACTTGTTTTACTGATAAGAAAATTAAGACACAAAAAAGTAACCAAGGAATATATTGTACAGCACAGAGAATATAGTTAATATTTTATAATAACTTTAAATGGGAAGTAATCCATAAAATATTGGATCACTATGTTGTACACTTGAAACTAACATAATAATGTAAATAAACTATACTTTAATTTTTTTTTAAAAGTTAATAAAGCACCTAAGGTCATGCAGGTGGAATGTTGTACAGATGAGATTTGAATACAAACAGTTGACCCTAGAATATGAACTAAATATATGCTTTATTAAGAAAAAAAATACAATAGTGGAGCAACAAACTTTGCATTGTTAAACTTCTTCCTAGGAGGTCCTTTCATCACACCTGTTGGGATTCCTGACTACCCATCCCATTTGGATCAGCAGCACTTGTGTGATTTTTTGTGGATGGCTTTAGGACTAGATAATGTAAACATATTTATTGGATGATTCACAATTAGAATAGCAGTAGTACCTCAATCCAGAGATTTTATCTGGTTTATTATTGGGTCCCCTAAAGAATAACACAGTACTGTTCAAAAGAATAACCCTTGATAACTATTTTTGAACAAACAATTAAGAACAGATTCTGAGCATATGTGTAACGGGCCCCTCATAAATAGTAGAAGTTTATCCCTCTTTCCTTTGGGGGACCACAGTCTATTTGTGGAGTAAACCAAAGGAGAAGCAGGTAACTGGTGAGAATGCATTCATTATGGACAAATTAAGAGCTTTTTCATCATCTGTATCATCTACTTAATTTGCTTAAACATAAATTATAATTTCAGGGTCCTACTGATGCTTACTAGAACAAAAGTATACTCATAACAAGGAATAAAAAAAATATAGGGGAAAGTTGACTGTTAAAGAGTGAAATTTTTCTTTGGTGATAACTATAAACTTGAATCTAGTCATTGCCCTAATTGTCATGAATTCTGAACTAATAAAGATCCTGACTAAATGAGATTTTTCACCCTGTAATTGCAAGAGAAAATTTTTAACTGACCTAGTTTTCCTTTTTATCAGGCAGTTTAAATCCTCTTTTATTCCTAATATTTTATTCAAACATAATACAAGTCATTATATCCTGTGTATATCAGATACTGAAATCATTTTCTGAAACTTTAAATTTTATTTTTGAAAAGCATTTCTATAAAATACAGGAAAATATGAAGGTAATAAAACAGTGTTTATGACCCTAGGAATATTTTATTTGATGAAAGGGAAGCAATCACAGTAGTGAATTTTATTAGTAATCCAAGAAATGAGGATTTTTTTTCCACTTTGGTTATACATATATGCTCTCATGATATTTAAAAGTTTCTATTTAGAGTTAACTTTAATCATAAAAATTGTTGAAACTTACTATTTTAAATAATGTATTTAATTCTATAACTGAAAAGGGAATTAATCAGTTTACCTGAGGGAGGTACAACAATGCTCTAGGTATAGAAACATCACAAATAAAGGTTGTACTGAAGGATTAATACATCTCAAAATGTAAATAATTTATTCCTGTCTCAGTAATAATGATTAGGCTACTATAATAAATATTGCCCTCAGTCTTAAAGGGAATTAGGCAAAATTCAATCTCTTACCTAAATACATTATCCAATCTTTTAAGTTTTGCTTTACAAATCTTAAAGTTCACTCTTCAAAGTAGTTTATTATTTTATAACAAGTCAAAAAGGAAAAGACGTAGTATAAAATTAATTTATAATTTGAAAGGGTCAATGAAGATTTATCTAATTGGTGTACTGCAGATTTCAAATCTTTGAAAAGCTACCCATGTCTTTAGACAAGATAAACTTTATATCATAGGAGTCCTAATTATAAACCTGACATTTCAACTGAGAAATCCCACTGGCTCACTATGAAATAAAGTAACAGTAAGACATGAAGTACTTTTTTTTTTTTTTTTTTTAAAGTTTTACTTGATTTTATTTATTTATTTATTTATTTATTTATTTTTGGCTGTGTTGGGTCTTAGTTTCTGTGCGAGGGCTTTCTCCAGTTGCGGCAAGCGGGGGCCACTCTTCATCGCGGTGCGCGGGCCTCTCACTATCGCGGCCTCTCCCGTCGCGGGGCACAGGCTCCAGACGCGCAGGCTCAGCAATTGTGGCTCACGGGCCCAGCTGCTCCGTGGCATGTGGGATCTTCCCAGACCAGGGCTCGAACCCGTGTCCCCTGCATTAGCAGGCAGATTCTCAACCACTGCGCCACCAGGGAAGCCCCATGAAGTACTTTTAAAAAATCGCTTTAATAGAGCATGGCTTTTAAAAGTATGACTCTAGGAACAGGTGTACTGCATGTAATATTTTTCCTAATAATGCCTTTAAGGAAGACCTTCAGTTCAGTTTAAACAGTCTTTTAAAAACTGAATTGGCAACCAGTATGCATTCATTTTGTTTTTGTCTTGAAATTGGCAATTATTTTTCTCTCTCTTGTCCTTCATATCAATTTGGAAGGTGCACTTAAAAGATTAGGATCAGGGAGAGCCATGCCACTGGCAGCCAAGGCCCAAAGAACTTTCCTGTGTTGACCTAAATCAAATACTCAACACTCTCTGTGTATAAATGCTCAAGTAGCTATCATGCCACTTACAAGATTAGATTCAACCATAACTAAACTATGTTGAATCTCTGATATTTATCAAATGTAAATATCTGTAAATCTCATTAAAAGAGGAAATAAGCTTTATTTCGAATGGTTTGGAAGAGAGTTAGTAATGACTTTTACTGAGGGTACAATCCTGAAAGAAGCCTAGCAGATAAGACATGTGTTAAATTGAATGTTGAATTTGTGTGAAGTAATGGATACTTATGTCCATAAGGTATTGTAGAAATTATAGCCATTCAGCACCTTAGTTTTTACATTAATGGTTTCTAAAAATGTTTTTAAATCTATTAGGCTCATAGAAGATATTTAAATTACTTATAATTGGGAATAACTCTATTACCTTTTTTTCGTAAATATACCAGTTCTCTTCCAATGCAATCAACCACTTTCATTTTGTTAACAACTTTTAGATTATAGAAAACTAAAATGGTAAAGAAAATATCAAAATAAAGGCAACCCTGCCAGTGCCTCTTTATACATTGTAGACCAGGGGTGGCAAATAGATTTTATTTTTCATGCCTATCCTGATGGATTGGTAAACAGTTACCTAGAGGGCTTATGTAAAGAGGAAACTTAGGTTGAATATAGCCTCAGAAGAAAGAATGATTATTAAGACATATCTGCTATGGGTTCTTGATATTTGTCATCTGCCCATACATCCTTGATTTTTGTGAGAGATATTTGTAGGACCTTTGTTAATTTCCATTTTCAGATAAGAACATATATTTCCCCCTTTCCCCACAAAAATATGTATGCATCCACAAATTAAAAAATAAGTAGTACTGAGATATGAATATTCGTCCATTTGTTTTGTTCATTCACCAGCTAAGAAACTCATTCTTGCACATCCTAATGTGTATGATTCAAATCTGGGTCTCAGGAAATTGCACATTAACTCATGGACATTCAAGTTGAAAGTGCAATTGTTCAATCTGTAGATACAAAATGTCTACTTTTATAGATATTACTCAAATACCTTCTGTAGTACCCTGGCTGCCCATTTTCTCCTACCATAAGTTGGGAACATTGCTCAGTATAAGCACATGACAAGGTGACAAGAGAGTGAGGTATTACATATGAATGTAAGACGTAAAGCATCACAAGAAAATTCTCAGCAGCCTCATCACTGAATTTGAAGGATAACCACACTATTAGGAGAAAAGACTGTATTGTAGAAAAACCTATCTGAAATTCTTTCCATCAGTGTAATCTACCCAAAGGAGATGCTCGATTCTGATTGTGCACAGACAGCTGAAACAGCCAGACCTACACCTAGGAGATGAGATCATTCAGGTTCACGGTGACCCAGGCACACCACAGAGATCTGGAGGTACTGGGCTCACAGTTGTCATGAGGTAATATGGATAGGCCATTAGCAAAGCTGCAATGACGTGCGCCCCTGGGCAGTGGTCTGCTTGTTTTGCTGCTTGTAGTAAACAATTCTCTCACTAGAACTGCCAGCACTTGGTGGTGATATTCTTTTCCCTTTGAATTAACTGAGGAGGCCTTTGAAGGTACCTCCAGCATTAAGAAGCCTTTGTGTATAAGCGATTTTTTTTTTTTTTTTTTTTTTTTTGCATCTGGCACAGTGATGTGTTTTTGCCATGTTGCCTTAAAAACATGATTTTATTTAAGAATTTTAGAATTTTGGGATGATTGGCACACGTGAAAGTAGTGACCTATTTTTTATTGTTTTTAAATGACTTGGAGCTTTGGTTTACCTAGTGAATTTCCAAAATTCACTTGTACTTTATCAATTTTTGACTTTACCAACTGGTAAACTTTCATTTTAGGGTTTTGCTGAGGCTTTCTTGAGACAGGCTCTTATGATAGCATCTCTGTAAGTGCTGTGATATGACAAGCTTCCGAGGCAGTTGTAAAACAGTTATAACTGCCATTAAAGTATCTTGGCTGGGACTGATACTAAAATGAACAAAGGGAACACAAGAATCTAAAATGTTCTTACTTGATTCTGTAGTGTTATTTGGGTAAAGATTTTTTTTCCACCGAGATCAATCCATAGTAACCTCCTGAGTTTATTTTATTTTTTGGATTGATTAGAAGTATACATGCTTTTTTGTGCCACATAAAATGTCCAAACCCTATTTGTTGATGAAAAATAAAATCTGAAATACTCTTTATTTAAAAATGGCTTCTCATAATTAAAAAATGACAGATTTTATGTTTGAATGGAAATCTTTCACTATCATAACCAGTGACATCTTGGTATCATTATATTTGTTGCCAGTACCAAGACACTCTCATGGGCACAATCTGCCCAACTAGCCCTGCTGCAGCTTTTAGGGGTCCCTGGCATAACATAGACACAGAGACAGATCTAGCTGATAGACTCTTAGGAGATTTTATTGACCACTTATTTCCTTAGCAATATCACAGAGGCAGGCCATACCCTATGACCAGCACTAACTAGAGCAGGAAACAAAAACAATCATAAATGGGTTCTTTACCTGCACATTATTTCCTCTGGAAACTATTCTGTTTCCTTTATCCATCATCATGGCAATTTATAGCAATGATTGTTAGCTAGAACTATCATTAAAGGGGTAGATAAGTAACTTACTGATGAATGCCTTTTCTGAAATTTTATCTCCTTCAATGACAATCTGGGGTCAATGCTATCCCTAGTTGAGTTGTACTTACTACCAACTACAAAAAAATTCCTCAGTATTTCATGATATTTTATATTCTTGTGTTCTGCCAATGCCTATATTATATGGCATTAGGGGAAACATAATTCTTTGCTTCAGTCATCTCCAGACAAAATCTGCAGAGTTTCTCCTTGAGATGAGTAAACATATGGAATGTGAGGAAAGTTATTCTTCATCATAAACATTTTTAATGAAAAAAGATAACGTAAAAAGGCCATACGCTTTGGGAAAGTAATTTTCCTTATGGAAGCTTCTGAGAAGGGCATACAAAGAGAAAAAAACAAAACAAAAAACTGTGATGCTTTAGAATTTCCATGAAACTTAGTGCCTTGCACAGTTGACACCATTTGTCATCCAGTATACTCTTTTAAGCCCTCTTCAGTAGAAATCACAAGAGAGCAGACATAAGTACTGGTCTCCTTAACCAGAGACTGTGCTTTTGTTCTCCATTTGGGCTGGGATGTCTTAGTTATGGTGTTGTTTTACAAGGAACATCTTAAATTGGAAACAACAGAGTTCTGGGAGTCAGACAGCTAGATTGAAGTCTCAGCCCTACAAAGTAGCAGCTCTTCGATCTTGGACAATTTATTTTATTTTTGATTTTAGGTTTCCATATTTATAAAATAGAGATCATGATCCATACTTCTGAGTGTCCTTGTGAGGATAAATGAAAAGAGTATTTGAAGAGCCTAGCCCAATGCTTGACACACAGCTAACATTTAGAAAATCATGGCTTTTGTTTTTAGTATTAGCATGAGACTCAGTATGGAGGCTATGGATAATATGGATCTATTATCTAATTTACCTAGTTTTATTCCATGTTTTTATCCTGAGATAGCTGGCTAGGCATACACAAGACAAAATGATGACATTTTACCCTATCAACATCATTAATAAAAGCACTTACCCCAAGTCAGCAGTGACTTGGGTAGTGTTTATTAAAATTATCAGATTGATAAATAGATATTTTTGTGCTAGAGGGCCAATGTGCCTTCATCCTTTATCTTACAAATTGAAGAAAAATCAACAGCTCAGGTAATAAAATGATGAATTTACAGTCGCAGAGTGAAGAATTATAATTACATTCCAGTTTTCTTGACCATTAGAATTATGATCTCAACTAATTAGGTAGTGAACATCCAAATAATATTTATTGGTTTATAAGTTTGTGGCTATTACTTATGGTCATGAAAAGGAATCTAGAATTCATTGTGCAGTACTTCCTGAAATCTGTTTCACAAAACCTTACATACCCCAAGCTTTTTCTAGAACTAATACATTAGTCAATCTCCACTTCAGAAATTTGCTGGATTAGCTGATTTAAATTACTTCTGTAAAATATATTGACTGATAACCCTTGCAGATTGTAAACTCAGAGCTATTCAGCTGTATTTTAGCTTTTGAGCAATTTGATTGTGCCAATGAAATAATTTGCTTAGTAAGAGTCAGTTTTGCTCCCTGAATCAGTCTTGGGAATGATTTTTTTTTGGGAGGGTGGTGGGGCGGAATTTTACATCAAAAGCAAATGCAGCAACAACAAACTAGTGGGACTACATCAAACCAAAAAGCTTCTGCACAGCAAAGGAAACCCTCAATAAAATGAAAAGGTAACCTATGGAACGGGAGAAAATATTTGCAAGTCATATATCTGTTAAGGGGTTAATATCCAAAATTTATAAAGAATTCATAAATTCAATAGCTCAAAAACACAAATAACCCAATTAAAAAATGGCCAGAGGAACTAAAGAGACATTTTTCCAAAGAAGAGGTACAGATGGCCAACAGATACCTGAAAAAGCACTTAACATTGCTAATCATCAGGGAAATGCAAATCAAAACTACAGTGAGATATGACCTCACCCCTGTTAGAATGGCTATCTTCAAAAAGACAGAAGATAAGAAGTGTTGGTGAGGATATGGAGAAAAGGGAACCTGTGTACTCTTGATGAGAATGTAAAAAAAAAAAAAAAAGAATGTACAATGGTGCAACCATTATGGAAAACCATATGGAGGTTCCAAAAAGATTAGAAATAGAACTCCCATACGATCCACCAATCCCACTTTTGGGTATTTATCCAAAGGAAATGAAATCAGGATCTCAAAGAGATATCTGCCCTTCCATGTTCATTGTAATATTATTGACAATAGCCAAGATATGGGAAACAACTTAAGTGTCTGTCAACAGGTGAATGGATAAAGACAACGTGAGATTATATATGTATATATATGAAATATTATTCAGCCATGAGAAAGAAGGAGATCCTGCCATTTGTGACAACATGGATAGACCTTGAAGGCATTGTGCTAAGTAAATAAGTCAGACAGAGAAAGACAAGTATTGTATGATATCAGTTATGTAGAATCTAAAAATGCTGAACTCATAGAAACAGATGAGTATGGTGGTTATCAGGGTCTAGAGTTTGAGAGAAGTGCAGAGATGTTGATCAAAGAGTACAAACTTCCAGTTATAAGATGAATAAGGTCTGGGGATCTAATGTACAGCATAGTGATTATAGTTAATAATACTATATTATATACTTGAAAGTTGCTAAGAGAGTAGATCTTAAATGTTCCCACCACAAAAAGGAATGGTAATTATATGGTGTAATGAAAGTGTTAACTAATGCTATGGTGGTAATCACTTTGCAATACGTAAATGTATCAAATGAACATGTGTACCTCAACCTTACACAATATTATATGTCAATTATATCTCAGAAAGCTGGAGATAAAAAGAGTTTTTATTAGTCCTAAATATAAGTAATCTAATTGTGTTTGTATAGACAATTGTATCATTTAATTAAATATTATATAAAATTGTTTTAAAAGTATAAATAGAACAATAATTATTTTTATAAAAATACTAATTTGGATACTTTGGACAGTCTCAACAAAGATCAGTCACTAAAAGAGTTGAGAGAAAATATAAAAATCTAACACAGTCTGCCTTTGTATTACTAACACATATCTTAAATTCTAGTTCTGCCTTAATAACTCCAAAAACAGATACTAGAAACAATGAATTATACATATGCAGTATGATATATGCAAGAATGTATAGCTGCTGTAGTTTTTTTTAAGTCAAAGTTTGAAATTGTATAACTATGGGCAATTTTTGAAGACATATTTTTGATACCGCCACACATATAATATACTTATAATCCTATATGTACTTACTTTATGTATACAAGAAACCTGCTTAAGTCAAATTTTAGAAGTTTTTAATTTAAAAATTTAGGAAAGGTATAAAAGACATGTTATAATTAATTCCTCTATGTTTAGCTTTGTGGGTTTTTCATTTGTGCACTGTAGAATATATAATCTGTTATATTTACTGTTTTATTAGTACTAATCCGCACACACTTTGGAAATACATGCTTGTAGCTCCTTTTTTAATGATTAAGGAAATTCAGGTAATTTAAATGTAGTAGCACAACTATAAATAGAAAGTTTCACTAGTTATCAGAGGGATAAGTTATTATCATATACAAAAGTTCAAATAAAATGAAAATAATACTACGATGTAAGGATATATTGTTAAATGTTAAAGTTGACATCACTGAAAAAAAACATTTCATTGAATGTTTTCTAACACTGCCTTCTTCACTATAAGAAACCTAAATGTCATTGAGATTGACACCAATCTTTGCTTTCGTCTGTCTGTTCTATGTACTGTGACAGAAAGGTTTTATGTTTATGTATCAATAATTTGTTTTGTGAGAGTACTTTGCAAATCCCTGCCCAGTTCCAAGAGATTACTGAGTAGCAGAAGAATACAGTCATATTTCTTTATCTTTTTAAATGTCACATAAGTTCAGGAGATGTTTTTGTCATGTTGGAAACTGCTGTCTAGAGCACAACTGTTTTAAAATGCCATTCCTAATTCTAAATGATAGAATCTGACACTTCTTACTTCTAAGGAGACTGTTACAAGTGTCTTCTCAATCATTATTGAATTCAGAAGCAGGTACTCAATCTGTAGATCATTGTTCTACCTAGCGTATATTTTGATCAGGTGATATTTTTTTCTTTAAGGGTATGCGAGTGTATGTGTGTGTGAGAGAGAAAGACAGAGACAGAGACAAGACAGACAGATACTTAACCATCGTATCTGATTTTATTTCTGTTTTACCACAAAAAGGAAATCCATTTATTGGCTATTCATCCTCTCCTCTCCTCCCCTCCCCACCTTTATGACCTCATTTAACCTTAATTTTTTCCTTAGAGGTACCATCTCTAAATACAGCCACATTGGGGATTAGGGCTTCAATACATTAATACTGGGGGGGATACAAACCTTCAGTCTACAACACCCTTTTATTTCCCTTTCTCAGACAATAGTTCTTTCATTTCATGCTCTGTGACCATATGATTTCCCTTCGCAGCTTCATGTGGTGTGTTGCTTCCTACCTTCTGGTTTCTCCACTGCTGACTTGTACCGGGCTGCAACTCACACTCTAAACATAGAGGTGCTGCTTTACGTGGTACCTCTGTTGTATAAACCACCCAATCTGTGGTATTTTGTTAGGGTAGCTCTAGCAAAGTAAAACACCCCATGATTTCTGACTATGAAAGTATCCAGACACTGCATGTCACAATGGTTGATGCATCTTTGGAACACTGGTAGTAGAGAGGGGAGAGGAGGAGAGGAAGAAAAAAGGTTTTCTCATAATTCTGGAGGCTAGAAGTCCAAGATTAAGGCTTAGGCGGGTTTAGTTTTTCCCAAAGCCTCTCTACTCGGCTTGCAGGTAGCTGACCTCTCTGTGTCCTCACAAGGCCTTTGCTCTGTGTGCACACATTCCTGGTGTCTTTTTTTTGTTGTTGACATTTCCTCTTCTTATGAAGATACTAGTCATATTGGATTAGGGCCCACCCAGCAGCCTTATTTTAACTTAATCGTCTCTTTGAAAGCCCTGTCTCCAAATCCAGTCACATTTGGAGATGATGGTGATAGGGTTTCAACATATAAATTTGGCAGTGCTGGGGACACAATTCAGCCTATAACATGGGGATTGCAAGCTATTTTCCAAAATAAATTTAAGCAACCTTCTAAAAATAAGAAATATTTTAAAGTTATAACAGGAAAGTGTAGCTATTTCCACGAGCAGCCACATTCCGAACCCTAAATACGTGAGAAGCTAAAGACTGCAGATTCCTCAAAAGCATATCATAGTGATCCAGGCGGAGTCCCAGGAGGGTGTCACTATTTTAGCAAATGTACATCTTTAAGAAAAAAAAAAAATATGTTTGCAGAGGGTGCTGATGGTTTTTACGTAACCTGGAGAGAAGCCACCAAAATGGTAAGAACTCATTGTTAAATTTCCAGCAGTGTCCTGGGCTGAGGTCAGGGTGGAGAGATCCTCAAACTCTCTAGTAACTGGAAAGGTGTTCTGTATTGAGGGTCTGACTTGATTCATCAGGCCTCACCGAAGTCACTGGGATTGCAGTGTTGTTTCCTTGTATATTACACTGAGTCCATCTTTCGTCAGAAGTAATTTATTCTGAAATTCAACGTCTCATACACTGTAACAATGAGAATTTCATGGAGAGGAAACATAAATAATATTCCATTTCCAAGGAAAGAATGCCCCCGATTGTAAATGATAGACTGACTTTCCAGTTGTTCAGCAATCTAACATTAGCTCCAGGATAGTTCTGCCTACACAGACAGCCTGTCTCTGGAATCTTCCACGCTGGGCTTGTGACTTTAACTTCAGCATACTCATTTAATCAACACTGTTGAGGCTTATTCTTCCTTTTCTGTGAAAATGTTTATGTCATTAATTCACCAATTCCCCTAGCTGTTCTCAGTCGTTTTTTTTTTTTTTTTTTTGAAACCTCTAGTTCAATCTTAGTCTTTAATCGAAGAGCACTTTATATGGCATTTTTTGGCAAACTGAAAAACACTGCATTCAGCTCAGTCAAGCTTGTTCTTACTTCAGAACCTTGAACTACTGTTTACTCTGTTGTTAGATCTTTTTATAACTTACTTCTTTACATCTTCCAGGTCAAATGTCCCTCCCTGAGAGGCCTTCTCTGACTGACCTTGCTAAAATGACCACTCACCCACAGCCTCCATCACCACTGCATACAAAGATGCTGACAGTATTTACTGGGGTCAGTGAACATGTCTTTCCTAAACAAAATCAATGAGTCAATGAATCACTCTTGGATCCTGTAGAATGTTTGAAGAATAGGAGTAACAATAAAATTTTATAAATTTAATACTTATCCATATATTTTCATGTTTTAAGTAAACATTGGCCAAAAATTGTAGACAGTATCTGGCTAGATACTTTATTTACTATCATATACAAAATTTATGAGTTCATATTGTCTTCTATTTGAAAGCAAGTGATTCTCAGCTTCCAAGGGATTTACTGTCAATGATTTACTCCCTTGAAACTCAAAGTGTGGTCCTCAAAACAACAGCATTAGGATTCCTTAGAAAATTATTAGAAACGCACATTTTGGACTACACCCCAGAACCACTGAATCAGAAACACTGAAGGTGGAGTCCAGTTATCTGTATTTTAACAGAACCTTCAGATGACTCTTTAGTGAACCACTGATTTACCTATTAAAAGTCTAAATCAATACTTAGGGCTATTTGAATGAAAATAGTAGCATTGCCATTTGAATATACTTGGACTTCTTCAGTGATTTTAGAACTTACTGATATAATTGTAGAAAATCAGTCTTATATCTGTCTCTCTGATTTATAATTCCATTCTCAGACTTGGCATCTCAGAATGATCCAAGAGCCCTATACCTAATTTCTCAGCTAAAAGGCAACATAGACTTGGGTTCATTTCCTAATACATGGATGAAAAACTATTTCCCATTACATTTCTTTGGTATGGGACAGGAAAAAATGAATAGGAAATGACAGTAACCCAGCACCAATTTATCAACCTTGCTGTCATTTCTTAAATATCATTTTCACAGATATGTTATTACAGAGCTCTAGTAGAGGACAAAGGGATGATTTGGCAAGCTCCAAAAAGACTCTCAAATGTCGGGAAAATATTTTGTTCCAGAGTCATGACAGATTTATGCTATGAATAAATGTTTGAAATTCAGATAATATACGTCACCATTCATTTGTGGCACAAAGATAGTAGAATTATAAGAGAGGAACTTCATTGTTTTTACACTATGAGAAAAACATGGGTCTATTTTGAAAAGGGAAAAAAGTAGCACGTATTAGTGAAGAAGCAGGAGCCAATGAATGAATACCCTCCTGCCTTTTATCTCCACCTGTATTGAACTCACTTGTACTCTTCTTGCCCTACGAACAGAACTACAATATACAATGCAATTATTACCTAACCTTTGCAAGCTGCCTGTTGTGAAAACATTTCTCCTCAGTGACATACAAAGCTTAAAGAAGATAGTTACTAATACACTGAAGCACACCTTCCTAGTTCAGGTAGAAATTCTTGCCACTTAAATACAGAGAATTATTTCTACTTCTTCATATATTCTGACTGTATCCTTATCTTCTAATGAAAATGATAAAGTAAAAAATCAAAATTGATATGACTGAAATCATTTGGGAATAAAATTGAGAACCATTGTATATAAATATAAAATAATGATTAACAAGGACTTCATTTTGAATATATATATATACACACATATATATTTTGAATATATATTATATATATGCACACACATATTCATGGAAATATATCATATTTTTAAAATAATGAAATTAATGTTCTCATTATGGTAGAGAAACAATTTATGACAAAAATGGATTTCAAAACAAGTTTTTTTTTTTTTAATTTCAGAATATAAACACATTCTTTTTGGCCACTTTGTGTATACCCCAATTCACTTAACTATAATTATTGAGGATTTCACCTTCTATTGGATTGTCCCAGAAATTTCTGATTAAAATATTAATAATGTATTATGAAAAATTGTTTACTATGAAGAAAATATATTGTACAATTTTTGATATTTAATATTTTGTAATATCAATTATATCAAAATTTATTTCTCATAAATTACTTCTAAATTATAGGGCATATGTCTAGAAAGAGGGCATACTTTTATTCTTTCCCTGAGCAAATAATTGATGTAGTCCTATTAATAAGAGCATCAATTTTAACTTGGCTTGAAATAATATCTTTGTGAAAAATAGAGAAATATTACAGTGAGCAGCAAAACTTTTGGCCTTCAAGTAACTACCTACTCCAGATATTAATTAATACCAGAATTTTGTTATTTTTAATTGCTCATATCATGACAATATTCAAAAGAAAAAAATAATTTTAAAATTGTGATTACTATTTCATGGTCATTATAGATATTTCCACATTCAACCCTTAGACCTTTTTTTCCATAGGAATTGATCATAATTGTATAATGTTAGCTAGTGTAAAAATCTGATTCACTTTGCAATAACTGCTCAAATACATATACCTAAAATGTAAAGCAATTGGGAAGGGATTCAGAAATAAACCATATATACATGTGTCTAAAGAGGTCATTCATACTTTCAATAGCACACAAGCTATTAATACAAAAGCCTTATTCATTTAAAAACAGAAACAGTAGATATTCTTTCTAAATAAATGTGGAATATATTGATGCCTTGGGTATAGTAGTAGAAAAAATAGGATTTGTTTACACAGTGACACACTAAGATAACATTAAAGTTTCAATTATGTTAAAAATTAAGGTTTTTATTTTTTGCTTTCTTCTTCTTCTTCTTTTTTTTTTTTTGCCAGGGCGGGGGGTACTTTATGTTTGAAATATCTCAGACCTTGGGAAACATGAGGCAAGAGGCAGCAGAAAGGATGTACACAAGTCTACTTACAAGGCATGCTGTGAACCCAAGGGAAACTAATTTGCATAATTCTTACTGATATTTTGTTGTGGAAAAGATACTATGTATGGAAACAAATATGGTCAAAGTGTCAAGTTGCAGAACAATAGAGGACTAAGTTATTTGTATGTTTTCAAATAAAATATTTTAAGAATAAGTTATATTGGAACAGGTTGTAGTGCAGCAGTCAGGGAATGGCTATTTCACTACTATTTAAATTAACCCATGATTGCCTAATTTGATTTAGATTAATATTTCTAATAGTTTCTGTTGTACCTATTGCACAGGCAAAAAAATAAAAAAGAACAGGGCACACAGTTGATCAATATAATATTATATAATTATAAAAATTTTCATTATTTTAATTTCCTCTAAATGATATTCATTCATATTCATTCATTCACTTGAATGTCACTAAATCTCATATTAGTTACATTCTGCATTTATGTCTATTGATTATATCATGATGAAAACAATACAACCATTTTTAACATTTAAAGTCTTTCAAATTGTACAATTATTTTAACTATTTAGAGATTTGACATGCTACAAATATCATATATTTGCCAAATTATCTAAAATTTTATTATGTTATTATAAAGTTAATTTTAGGTGAAATATAAAACAAAATATAGAATTAGTATAAACTTAAAAGTTACTTCAAATGTTTACTTGCAATATTTTATATCTTGTTATAAAAAGCATTTGAAAATAATGAATATGTTTTCATGCTTGCTACCTTAATATCTGCTTCTCTCTCATGATTTTGAGAATGTAGTTCAAAAGCCAAAAAAAGATTCAGCGTACTTGGTCAATATTTTCAGTTTATTTGTTCTCATAAGCAATTATCCAAAACTTAGGAGTTAAATGAACACTTGCCTAAAGTGTCATATTGTCACCTAAAATTATTTATTTCTAGTTCTATTATTTTCATTCTGTATAACAATTATTTTTCATGTGCTTAAAAAGAAATAATTCCAATTATCCATAGATCCCAAAATATGAATCTTCCACAGCTAATCCAACGACTGAATGATGATCTAAGTCAATTAATTAATTCAACAAACATTCTGAGTAGCTACTACATGCCAGACACTGTAGTAAGGCTCGGGCGGGGATGTAGCAGTGAAATAAAGTCCCTGTGATCATGAGACTTACATTCATGTGAGGGTGAGGGAAAGATAAAAATAAAAAGCATAACATTTGTTAGGAAGTGATCCGTTCTAAGCATAAAATAGGATAAGTGGAAAAAAGAGTGACATGAAGTGGAACAAAGTGGTATTTTGTAATGAGGGAAGATTTCTTTCAGATGGTGATATTTACATAATTTCCTGGAAAAGGTAACTGAGTCAGCCACGTAGGCACGTGGGGCAGTAATGCTTAAGGCAGAAGAAATAGCAGAACATGAAGCAGAAACACGAAAGTCCTTTTGAAAGAAAAGGAATGAGGTACCATGGCTAGAATTCAGTGACCAAAGCAGAAGGTAGAAAGAAGGGGTGGAAGGTGGCAACCCATGCCAAGCCTGGCAGGCCCTCATAAGGACTTTCAATTTTATTCTGGGTGATATGGAAAGTAATGAGTTCTTCCTGTGTTTCTCATAAAGTGTCTTTCCTCTCTGGGCCACCTGCCCTCGTTAGTCCCTTACTGCCTTGCCTGTGCATTATTTGCACAGCCTCTGGGATAGTTAGATCTCTTGACTCCAGTGTCTTCCCAACCTCCACTTCCCTCTTCACTGCAAAGTGAAGCTTCATTACAGACCTCTTGGATGATTTTTTTCCCCTGATCAAAACTTAATGAAAACAACAACATTAATAACAGCTATATTTATAATGTTGCATCCAATATTAATTTAATTATTTTTTGCATTAACCCTTGAGGCAAAAACTACTGTTATACCCACTTTACAGATGAAGAAACTGTGGCTTAGAGAAGTTAAGTAATTGGCTTAAGTATACAGCTAGATAGCAGTGGAGACATGATTTTTTCCCCATTGCTAATCAAATGAAATGAAACTTTCTCAACCAAATACTGAAAGTCTTTCATATGAAGCTTAAATGTGAGCTAGACTGACCCAAATTCATGTGCCATCTCAATTATTAATTACATTTGACGTCTGAGGCAAGTTACTAAACTTCGACTCAATGAACTTACCTGTAAAATGGGAATCATAATAATACTTTCCTCAAAATTAAATGAGAAAATGCACACAAAGCACTTTACACCGATCTTACTATATCATGGGCACTTAACAGATGTTGGCTATAATCATTACCTTAATATTAGCATATGCATTGCATGATGCATCTGAACATAAGGGAATATTTCCATGGAAATCTATGTCTTTTTAATAGTAAGATTATATACTCAGGGTATTATTTTATCATAACATAGGTAAAACTATGCTGTATTATCAGTATACAAAAAATATATGTGAGCATTTAAAAACAAAAATTATTCACTGTGTGTTTTAAAAAATACATATTCTTCTTTGCAATTATAACTTTTACATATGTGCCTGGCTATCAGATGGGGAGTTCCTACAGTGACAATGATGAATGCTAAAAGTATTATAATCTTCATGTTTTACTCATCTAAAATACTCAACTGACTGTGACCATGAATAAGTAATAGAGTAGGATATGTCATTGTTAATAGTGTTGGTAGGTAGTTTTTGTTTGTTTCATTTGCAATGTAGTAATATGTCTAATGATGGCAGCTTCTATTAGAAAAAGTAAAGCGGTATTTCTGAAGCTTGTAAATAGTGTTGTTTGGCCAGGATGTTAATGTACGCCTGATATGTACCATTATTTAGTTAGCATAGTTTCAGTCTCCCTGTGGGCCTGTTCTTGGTTTATCTCCTATAGGAAGTGGGATGGCTTTTATTTTTAAAATGCATTATAATGGCTGGATTTTTATAAAAGCTTGTCAGCACCTCCCCAGCCCCACTGTCTATAGGATTATAGATCCAATGTTATTGCTAACAATGTTATTGGCTAGAAGTATAATCTCAAATTTGCTGCTGTCCCAAATTTATGCAAAGCTCAGTAGAAAGCCAGTTCATCCATTCTTTTGGATCAATGGTCTCGAGCTAATTATTAGCTGCTGAATGTTTCTTTCAAATAAAGTTTTTAGTGATGAAAAACTAAATTTACAAAATCAAAAAATGTATAACTTCTCTGTGAGCTATGGATAAATTGGCAATCCTCAGTATTCCCAGGGTTCTCCAGGTCAACCTCAGGTCTCTAAGGAGTAGTAATATCTGTGCTAAATACTCTGCGATACATCTCCAGGGAAGCCTACCTGTCAGAGAGTGATGCTTTTTGACTGTAAATTATAGGCTCCATGTAGTTCCATGCTTTGATAATAGTGTGGCCTGTACTAAAGAACACTATATAAGAAGAAGCCATTACTAACCCTACAGTAAAGATGTTGTTGAAGACATTTACTGATTTACCCTACGAGGTTTCTCAGGAGCAATTTCTCTCTGGTCTTAGGCTTTTCCTGAACAATTTTCTGGATGAAGGAATAGAGGACAATCATCATAGAGGTAGTGATCCTTGAACTTGACCATTTTATGATGGATTGTTTTATAGGATCATTCCAGAGGAGGGAACTTTATATATCTGAGAAAGTGTATGGTGAGTTCAGTGAACAACAAGTGATTTGGTGTGCGGGTAGCATTAAATATATGAAATAGCATTTTAAGAAATAATGCTAGATATATGAGTTTTCATTTTACATAGTGTAAACATTATATTTTCCATGTTCCATTAAAAGCTTTTGGGGAACAAACTCATAATGATAGGAAATCTCTGAAAGCATTATAAAATATTCATAAATATTATCTTCAAGGAGCATACGGATTCATAGGTAAGGTAAGTTTTCCAAAGAAATAAACATAATTAAACCTAGAAAATCTGATGGATGTGAACCTTTGAGTAATTTTATTCAGCTTAATAGAGAACTATATTTTTATATCATTTATCTATTTATATAAATAAATGCATATATATGTGTGTGTATATATATATACATATATATATTTACATATATATATATTCAAATATATTGCTTTCCTATGCCCCCTTCAGAGAATATCATTAATCTATTCAATACTTTATCATCTGGTAAAAAATGCAAAGATACATAATTAAATCTAAAGTTAAAATTCAATAAATATTTCTTTATATTGTTAAAGAATGGGGTAGTTGGGTGTAAATTATTTTTCAGGATACTTGAATTCTAAATGTTCAAGTGCCAAAATGTGTTTATTATAAAATAAAATTTAGAAGTATCCTTTTAAATGAAACACATTAAAATGTAATCATTGCTATTTTCCAGTTACAATTAAAAAGGCAATAATTACAGGATATTTATCATTTCATCTTTCTTAGTGATTAAGAATCACCATTATGAGAACACGTCATTGTCATAGCAAAATTATGTAGTCTTTCTGAACTTGTTGTTGGTCTGTTAGCTGGCACTTCCATTTTAGGTATGCTCTTCTCTGACTCGTCCCTAATTCTAGTGATTATTTCTAATCATCTGTAAATCACGTGCCCAGGTCAGCGGATTGAGTGATGGTCTAAGAAACGGTCCTAAGAAGGATGGAACCTCCTAATAAGGAAAATGTCAGTATACTTTAAAATTTCATAATTTGATTTTATTCACAGGATTTGCTTCCTTATCAATAAACTGATGATATCATTAATTTCTTTTTTTAATATCACAAATATCTATTTTTTTAAAAAAAGGACTGAGCTAAAGAAGTAATTCTCAGAAATGTTGAAAGTTAGCCGCACCAGATAACTCACTATGTAGTTCTGTGTGACTGTCTTTCTACAGTGAAGCTCTTTTCAGTGTCTGATGTGCAAAAGCTAAATATTAGCTATAGGCAATCCAGAGGAATAGCAAAATAATATTTTGCACTAGATTTCAGAAGACAATATCTCTCTATACCCATTTAGGCTGCTAATTTTGAATATGATTTCTAGTCAGTAGCATGTAATACACATTTAAAGTTTCCATGAATCTTTAATTCAGATATTTGGGATTTTTTGCCCAGAATTAACTTTAAACTATTCTCTGTTCTATGTTTTGCTTACAGTGACTAGTACTTACCAGTGTTTGTAATTACAAAAAGAGTAACTAGGAATAACTGGAAATATACTCCTTAGAAATATTCACACAGTCTCATGGGGTAAATATTCAATAGAACGTCATCATTAAATACGTCTTCACACTTAAGAAAGTATTTAACAAAGGTAAAACTCTCACATAATTAACATGAAGGAGATTTTTTTCACAACAATGCTTGAAGTTTTCTTGATGTTTTTCAAACTTAAAAACAACATTTTGAATTTTAAGGAAACATCACTCAATCTAATCTTTATGGAGACAAATTAGAGCAAATGATATTTTTACTTTTTCACAAATGATTGCTTTTCAGAGGAAGAATTTAAAAGTTAAAAAATATCTTAATTTTCTTAAAGGATGACATCTGGCTTAATATTATATATAGTCCCGGGCAGCATTCCATACAGAAGTCTTCCTTATCCAGAGTGTTTATGACTCAGGTATCCAAATGTCCTTGCCACATTCTGTCTTGGCTTTTTGACTAATTTAAATCTTTTGTGCATTAGTTTTCTCATATTTTCTGCAAAATGTGGGCAATTAAATGAGTACGTACGCTTGCTGCCTAGAATATAGTAATTGTTCGATAAAGGAAAGACTTTTTACCTGTTTTGCCTACTCTGTTTCATAATTACAGTTAGAATAGTAATCAGATGTGATCTGCCAATGCATGAGATCCACATAAAACAATACTTCATGAGCTCATTCATGGTACTGAATGAGGAAAAGAAAATTTTTAAGTATAAAAACCCACAAAGATCTGAAGTGCAAACTATATATATTTTTCTATATATTGTTGATACATACACATACTTAAGACTAGGAAGTGGTAAAAACTATCGTTCCAAGCGAATTATCTCTGTTTTGGTCCAGATATTGCTTCTTTGATACTTTTGGTTCTGATAAACTTGTAGTACGCCCCATACATTTCTTATCCTTTCTTTGAGCTTTGACCTTACTTTATTTTATCAGGACCATATTACCTATAAGGAATTATTTTACTTCTTGCTCAAAATTTGAAAAGAAAAAAAAAAAAAAAGGCTCATTATCAGCCATACCACCAAGGTTTTGCTTTCTTTCATTCTGCTCTGCAAATTTTTGTCACTAAATTCTTATAGTCTGGTGCATATCTTGTTTCTTTGTTTTCACAGTCACGCAGTTTTCCTTTTTCTACTATGAGTTCTCTGTGACCTTCCTTCCTATGCTATGTTCTGTGCCTGTATTATTTCCCACACTACTGCAAAATAAACAATGTTTATTTATTTGAAGAAAATTCAACTCCCCAAATCCTTAGCGATTAAATTCCTAAATTTATATAAAAGCAGATTTTAAGCATTCATGAACATTTAAAATTTAGTTAAAACATAATTAAATTTCTCGATTCATCTCTAAAATATTGTAAGATTTATAAAAACATTAAGAATAAAAGTCACCTTAGGAATTCTTTTAGGTAAGAAATTAACTTTTCAATATTCAGAGTATCTCTTTACATAAGTCCCATTCTATATATCTACCTACCTATTTCTATCTCTATCAATCTAGCTATCCATCCATCCATCCATCCATCCATCCATCCTTCTGCAATGGAGTGAATGCTTGTGTTCCCACCCCCAAAATTCATAAGTTGAAAGTCTAATTATAATCTGATGGTGTTTGAAGGTTATGCCTTTAGGAGGTACTTAGGTCATGAGAATAGAGTCCATAAGAAGAGGCCAGAGAACTAGCTAGCTGTCTTTCTGCCATATGAAGTTACAACAAGAAGCCAGCATTCTGCAACCCCGAAAAGAGTTCTCACTAGAACTCAGTCATGAGTGGCATCTTCTGGACTTCCAGGCTCCAGAACTGTGAGAAATAACGTTCTCTTGTTATCAGCCACCCAGTCTATGGTACTTTGTTATAGCAGCTTAAACTGATAACATCTACCTTCTATCTATCTAGTGGAAAAAGTCTAAATTATAACTTTAGTTATGAACTACTTAAAGTCAGTAGCGTAACAATTTGAAAGAATTTCCCCTCACCTTCTTTTGGTATTTGTGCTTTTAAGTAAAAAAAGAAGAACTGTTAACATTTACTTCCATAGAAATACTGTTAATATGAGAAAGATAATAAGTCCATAAAAATCAAAATTTTTAAATGTTCACTTTAGTGGGCAAAATGTAATAGTTAACCTGTCTTGGAGATAATATGCCAGGTAGTGATCTGTTCAGTAAATTTTCATGGTGGAGATAAGGTCTGAGCAACATTTTGAAACAACTATGTAATATATTCTGGGAAATATGAATATAGCATAATGTCTGCAGAAGAGCAAGATTTAGATGATGACAGATCTTACATGTCAGTTGGACTTTATCCTTTAGTTGATGGAGAATTGTAAAATACATAAATAAATAGACAGTGCTGTGAGAAGAATTATAGTTAGAAAAGGTATTTTTGGACAATTTCAAGGATGACTAACTGGGACCAGGTAAGGAGAGGTCAGAGTAAGATGAAAAATATAGTGTGTCATTCATTTAAAAGGAAATAAGAACCGAGGAGAGATGGGAGGGATTTACATTTACTAGCAGTTGTTGAGTGACTTCCGTAACTTTCCATTTTATATTTTTGTAAGTTGTAATATAAATTATTGTCATAATGAAATAAATGATTAAAATTTAATTTTAGGAAAGGTTGTGAACTTCACTGAATCAGTTATATCTTGGTCAATGTAGCAGATTCAATCATATTATAGCTTATTTATGATATATAAAGCAATATGATGTCAGTAAAAGAGCTGAAATAATTGTCTCGATATGTCTTGTTCTGTCCTTTTTTTTTTCAGTTTTGTGAGCCTTCCATTCAGTTATCATTTAGTTATCAACCTTGTTACTTTGAGTTATGAGCAGAAATATTGAGAAATATTTTCTCCCCAAACATATTGTCTAACGACGTGTAATGACTATGTCCAGTGAGTGAAAATTTAAATGTTAAAGTAAAATACTAAGTTTATCAATATTGGTCTATCCTCATTCCCTCCTTTTTTAACAAAATGATAAAAAAATCATTAAAAATTACTGTAAATTCAAGTGAAGCTCATAATTTTTTTGTTCTTTAAAGTAAAATCTTCTTTACAGTAAAATTCATTCAAAATACTATGGGCTTACTTATGATAAAGTTTTTTGTTTTTTCTTATTTATTTATTTTTGGCTGTGTTGGGTCTTCGTTTCTGTGTGAGGGCTTTCTCTAGCTGCGGTGAGCGGGGGCCACTCTTCATCGCGATGCGCGGGCCTCTCACTATCGCGGCCTCTCTTGTTGCGGAGCACAGGCTCAGTAGCTGTGGCTCACGGGCCTAGTTGCTCCGTGGCATGTGGGATTCTCCCAGACCAGGGCTCGAACCCGTGTCCCCTGCATTGGCAGGCAGATTCTCAACCACTGCGCCACCAGGGAAGGCCTATGGTAAAGTTTTTAATAGAAGGGTAAGAATTTAAATTCTGCAACAGCTTAGCAGAGTTGATAGTAAATAAGTAAATTTGTATAACACTTTTATCTTAAAAACAGTGCATTAAGTTGTATCTTATGCTACTTAGATAATGTGAGAGTTCTTCAAGTCACTCTAATCTCCCACCATTAAACAAAAAATAGCAGAGTTCATGAGGAACCCTGAGCGTTACTGGCAGCAAATGATAGTTTTATTTTCCTTTGGAAACAACCCTCAATGAAATGCTTGTGGCTGTTTCTTCATGGCTCAGATCTGGGAATAAAGGAAGAGATAAAATGAAATAAATACAGAATCACTGAACTATTATCAAAAGGTGGGGGGCTTCCCTGGTGGCACAGTGGTTGAGAATCCGCCTGCCAATGCAGGGGACACGGGTTCGAGCCCTGGTCTGGGAAGATCCCACATGCCGCGGAGCGGCTGGGCCCGTGAGCCACAATTGCTGAGCCTGTGCTCCGCAACGAGAGGCCGCGATAGCGAGAGGCCCGCGCACCGCGATGAAGAGTGGCCCCTGCTTGCCACAACTGGAGAAAGCCCTCGCACAGAAACGAGGACCCAACACAGCCATCAATAAAATAAATTAAAAAAAAAAAAATATGGCTAGCAGGACATCAGAGCCATTAAAAAAAAAAAAAAAAAAAAAAAAGGTGGGGCTCTGCTTGGTCACTTAGGGCAAGGGCTTGGTTTACTGTGTTTGTGTCACTAGTCTGGCAGATTAGGATACATGAACTTTTAAATAAACACATCTTGTATTTCAAGAAACTTATGGCATAAAATGTTGTATTTTAACTGTCACCAAAATATCCAATATGTTTATTTATTTATTTATTTATTTATTTATTTATTTATTTAAACGTCTTTATTGGAGTATAATTGCTTTACAATGGTGTGTCCATATGCATTTTAAAAATGCTATACACTAAAATTATGTTTTGATTATATCTTCCTTGAAATTCTTGATTTTTTTTTTCTGATACCCTACAATTTATGTGTTGGTCTCATGTAAACACCCCCTACAACAAACATGTGAACATGGGGTTATAGTTGATATAAACATTTGTAAATATATGTGTTCAATTCAAATATATATTCCAAACTACGTTACATAAAAAACTCACTTGAAGTGTACGCTTTTGGCTGTGATGATAGAAAAGGGGAAGCTGCATAGACTAATCTGTGTCCCTCTGCATCCTGACCATCTTTACTGCTATTTTTCTTTCTATACTTAGAATCAAACTTGATCTCTCTACAGATGGTCTTAGCAATGGTCTTAGCGACAACATATTATACAAATTAAAAGTACAAGCTCTGGAGTTAAACTCTTGGGTTCAAATTCCAGATTCCCACTTACTCATTATTTGTCCTTGGTCAAGTTTCTTAACTTCTTTGAGACCTTGGGTTCCTCCTATGAGTTATGGTTAAAATAAGACTTCTTATCTCATGAAGTGCTTTTGAGAAACAGATGAAATAAAAGTTTCTAGAACAGTGCCTCAATAAGATGCTAATTCTGTGTGCTAATAATAATAAGCCTTAGAGCACTCCTAATATTATGGGTTTTATATTTTTAAAAGATCCTGCTAGAGCTAAGATGCCACAAATTTCTTTTTAGGGAAGAGAAATAAATATGTAGCACCAGCAAAGATTGAAAACAGACAAATGAAGTTTAATAAAATAAAAATACCTGTGTTATGGGCATAGATTTTTTCCTCTATAATGTTTAGCACTTTATATAAAACAACTAAATTTGATTCTTCAGATTATGAAATAATAACCAACTGTGGCTTTACAGCAGGTTTTGAAGGATGCTATAATGAATGCTTTTTTTAAAGGGAGATTACATGTTCAGTAATTGACACTACCTTAAGGAGATTTTAAAGCTAGAGATAGATAACGTATGTAACATATTAAAATTGAATAGAGTATCAGATAAGTTTTCCTGTTTGCCTTTGTTTGAAATAAAAACACGTTTATAGGATTCATTATTATATAAACCTTTAAAGAGTTCTTAATGGAAGGACCAGACAGACTGCATTAACTGATTTAATATTTTATAACATAACGGTTGTAGAAAAATTGTATGCATTTTTCTTTAACCTCTAGAAGTGTCTTTCCCCCACAAATCTCCTCTTCACACCCTAATACGTGAAAGAGGTCATTTAAATATCCAGCTTTATGGTTTATAGTGTGGATTACTGTGATTAACTCTGCATCCCCAAGCAACATATCGCTATTATGCAAAACCATTGTGAACAGATGACACATTAAGAAACACAGCTCTGCCGTGCATCCGGTCTTTGATTTTGAGAAATACAGCACTTGAGATGGAATATGCAAATGGAAAATCGACCCAAGGTCAGAGTGAGGAAAGCAAAATGACATTCTTTGTTGGTTTCAAAATGAGAAATCCATTTATACTGCACAGTAAAGTTAAAATAAAAGTTAAAGAAAATCAGTAGAAGAAAATTTAGGTATTTCACCTCCTCCTTGCTTCTTTAGCTAGAAAATAACTCAGTGATTTTTGCTACTGTAGAGAAAAGGGAGAATTATTTACACTTTTATTTCCTAAGATTTTTCCTCTTGTATCTACCCTAATGAGAGAAAATGTATGTAGGTGATAGACCATTACTCTAGAATTTATCCATGGTCTTTGTTCTATTTATTGCTGTTTGGGTGACTTTGAGAAAGTATGGTTTTTCTATACTCCTCTTTATTTTAAGTATAATAATTAAAATTATATACTCCATTTTTCTGGAGGGATAAAAAGATTATTAACTGGTTAGTAGATTTATTTAGGAAGATAAACTTTATAGTCTTTCTCTTTTGCGGGCACCTCAGGTACAGAGGGCTCATCTAATGATATTCTTCAGTTTACGGCGCACTGTCCTCATACCTCACCCCTTTGCTTAGACATTTTTTCCTACTCCCGGCTTCTCCTTTTACATACTTTTCTAATGAGTTTGATATATGTACTTTGATGGCCATGTTTCATAAAAGATTATGTCCCATTGTGTATGCTTAATTTACATAGCTATAACTCAAGTTTCTTTTTTCACTCAGTCCTGTTTTTTATAATACTATGGATTCTAATTCAGTGCTTCTGAATACTGCAAAGAATTCCATTGCTCGTATCCACTGCAGTTTACTTATTTATTATGCTAATATTGCTTCCAGCTACCTTAGATTACCTCCAACTCCCTATTACTGCAAAGAAAGCTAAGATAAAGCTTCCTGCTTTTTATACAGGTCTGCCTCAGTTTATGACGGGGTTACATACTGATAAATCCATAAGAAGTTGAAAATATCCATCATAAGTCAAAAACGCGTTTAATATACCTAACTTACTAAACATCGTAGCTTAGCCTAGCCTACCTTAAATGTGCTCAGAACACTTACATTAGCCTGCAGTTAGGCATAATCATCTAACACAAGACCTCTTTTATAATAGAGTATGGGACATCTCATATAATTTATTGAATACCATACTGAAAGTGAAAAGCAGCATGGTTGTGTGGGTACGGGATGGTTGTGAGTATATCCGTTGTTTCCTCTTGTGATTGTGTGGTTGACCGGGAGCTGTGCTTGCCGCCACTACCCAGCAACAGGAGAGTATCATCCTGCATAGTAGTGTTAGCCTGGGAAAAGATCAAACTTCAAATTTCAAAGTATGTTTTCTGCTGAGTGCGTATCACTTTCACACCATCAAAAGTTGAAAAATCTGAAGTTGGGGACTCTCTATACCTTTCTGCTTTTGTGTAGGAATTTTTCTAAGGCTTAAAACCATGACTGGAATGGCTGTGTCAAAGGAAATGCTTAATCTAATTTATTGTAATCTTATCTAATTTATATACTTAATTTAATTGAATGTTTTCAATTTTCATCAAAGGAGTACATATCTATCTGTATCCCCAAATTTTGAGAATTAGTATTTTTTGTTGTTGTTTGGTTCTGAACATTATGTAGTTACTAGGGTTTTTTTCTTTTTTTAAGTCTCCAGATACATGAAGCTTTTTTATTTTAATTAACAAACTTTATTTTTTTAGAGAAGTTTTAGATTCACAGCAAAACTGAGTGGAAAGTATAGAGACTTCTGTGTACCACCTGCTCCCACAAATGTGCATTATCGACATTGCACATGAGAGTGGTACATTTATTACAGTCATGAACCTACACTGATAACATCATTATCACTCAAAGTCCAGAAGTTTACATTAGGGTTCACTCTTGGTGTACATTCTATGGATTTTGAAAAATGTATAATGATATGTATTCATCATTTCAGTAACATACAGTATAGTTTCACTGCCTTAAAAATCCACTGTGCTCTTGCTGTTCAATCCTTCCTCCTCCCTACCTGCTGGCAACCACGGATCGTTTTATTGTACACATGGTTTTGCTTTTCCTAAATGTCATATACTTGGAATCATACAGCATGTAGCCCTTTTGGACTGGCTTAGTAATATGCATTTAAGTTTTCACCATGTTTTTTCAGGGCTTGGTAGCTCATTTCCTTTTAGTAACGAATAATATTCCATTGTCTGGATGTACCACAGTTTATGCATCTGTTCACCCACTGAAGGACATCTTGGTTTCTTCCAAGTTTTGGCAACTATGAATAAAGCTTCTATAAACATCCGTGTGGAGGTTTTTGTATGGACATAAGGTTTCAGTTCATTTAGGTAAATACCAAGGAGTGTGAATTGCCTGATGGTATGGTAAAGAGTACATTTAGTTTTGCAAGAAATTGCCGAAACATTTTCTAAATTGGCTGTACCATTTTGCATTCCCACCAGCAATGAATGAGAGTTTCCTGTTGCTTTACATTCTCACCAGCATTTGGTGTATCAGTGTTCCATATTTTGGCTGTTCTAATAGATTTGGCTGTTCTAATAGATTCATTGTTTTTTAATTTGCATTTCCCCAATGACATACGTTGTTGAACTTATATTATTATATGCCTACTTGCCATCTGTATATCTACTTTGGTAAGATGTCTCCTCAAGTCTTTTGACCGTTTTTGATTAGGTTTTTCATTTTCTTATTGTTGAGTTTTAAGAGTTTTTTATAAATTTTGGATAGCAGTCTTTATAAGATGTGTCTTTTGCAAATATTTTCTGTCAATCTGTGGCTTGTCTTCTCATCCTCTTGAGGTGGAGATTTTTAATCTATTTTTTTCCTAATTTCATTTATTATGACCAAAGACCATAGTAAATGATATATGGTTCTTTTAAAGTTAATTGCTCCTTTTTTAGCTTTGTCTGTGGTCAAATTTTGTGAATGTTTCATGAATGCTGCCAAATATTTATTGCTTTGAATAGAGCATGTAAAGTTCAACATAATGTACTCTTTAATAGCATAGGCTCTGGAATTCAGAATAATTGTTTTGAACCCTGTTTTGCCACTTCTTTCTGAGCAATCTTGAGCAAATTAAACATTCTGTGCTTAGTTTTCCCAAATAAAAAATTGAGAACAGTAAGACACATTCTATAGATTTGGACTGAAGATTAAATAATTTATATTAGGTATGTACACAGTACCTGGTAGTGTGTTAAATACTCTCAGGATTATTATTTATTAGTTTGGAATAGTTATGAAATTCACTGCATTTCTGTATATTATTTTCTGCTTGAGCTATCAGTTTTGGATAAGAATATATTAAGTGCTTTTAATATTTCATAGTTTAGTTGCCTTATTTATATGAATATAGTCTGAAGCTATATTATTAAGTATGTCTCATGCTGAAAATACTATATTGATCCATTTTTCTTTTAACAGTATATAATATACCACTTTGTTAGTTTTTTTTCTTGTTTGTTTGGTTTTTCATTGAATACCAAATTGTTTGATATTGAAATTGACATCTTAGATTTCTTTTGGTCCATGGTCTTGTTCCTTTATTTTTAGATTTCAGCCTTTTTCTGATTTAACTGTTTCTCATATTCATGACATATTGCTCATTCTTACATTTTTACTTGTTTGAGGATCTCTGATTATATTTGGTTTAACCATGTACATTCATTATAGTCCCTGATATATTAAGATTTCTTTCTTCCATTTTATTTTCTATTTATTTTCATTTCATGACTTCCTTTGGATTTTTTACACTTACTTCAGCTAATTTGAAGAACTGCTTAATCCATTTATATTCTTTTAAAGATTACCTCTATTAAGACTGATATTTATTTTTATCTTTTTATTTATTTCTTATACTTATTATTATGTGTAACTTCCCCTGAATAAAAATTATATTATTAGGTACTCTCCCTTCCCTCTTTTCCTTTTTTGTATCCATACTTCTGCTTTTGCCATTGTGTTGATTTTTGTCTAGAATTTTATATTTTTAAGATCTTTTCTGTTTTAGACAAAAGCAAACTTTACTAACTAAATTATATATTAACATCTAATTTATCTATATCTCTATATTTTAAAATTTCACCTTATAAAAGAAATAATACTTTTGCTAGTTATAAAATTCTAGGCTTAAATTGCCTTTCTTATATAATTATCATTTATCTTGCAGCCAGTATTACTGTTAAGGAATCTGCTATCAATGTATAACTTGTTCTTTTATAGGTAATCTACTTTTTCTTTCTAGGAGTTTTTACAGTTATCTTTTATCTTCTATTATAACATGTATATGATATATACATGTGTGTGCATATGTGTGTCACTTTATTCGCCCTTTTTATATTTTATGGACTTTATTTATTTTAAATATTTGTTTATTTTTTGGCTGCATTGGGTCTTAGTTGCAGCACGTGGGATCTTTTGTTGCGGCATGTGGGCTCTTCGTTACAGTGTGCGGGCTTCTCTCTAGTTGTGGCGCACAGGTCCATTAGTTGCAGCGCACGGCCTTAGTTGACCCATGGCATGTGGGATCTTAGTTCCCTGACTAGGGATCGAACTGTTGTCCCCTGTATTGCAAGACGGATTCTTAACCACTGGACCACCAGGGAAGTCCCATTTTATGGCCTTTTAAAATTGGGTCTTAAATCCTGGAAAATTATCCACCAATCTTTCTCATGTTTCCCTCCTGTTTATTTATTTATTTAAAAATTCCTCCCTAGGCTTCTTTTATACAAATATTGACATTTTACTATTTACCAAATAGAAATCTATCTGGTCTTGTTCTTCACAGAATATCAAGTGCTATGAAAAGTGCCTGATTTAATATATATATATATTTGAGAAATCAATGAGTTGGCTGAGTATAGTCATAAATTGTATTTGAATTACAGATAGTCATTGATGGCCATGCTTTTAAAATCATAATGAGCTGTAATTATGGTATGGATTTTCCAGTTAGGTATTAATGTATAACTTGCAATATTTTGAATTAATATGTCATTGAATTCCAAGACAAATTTTGCCTTTAAACCACTGTTTGTGAGAAATCTGCATAAGTTTTGCATATTCTGAATAATGTATCTGCTACAGACAGAGAAATTTGAGAAAATATTAGAAATAAAATAAATGATTCATTACATTCATATGCATATATATACTTAAAATGTGAGAAATATTAGTGAAGAAAATACTATTAATATTAATGTATTTGAAGCATAGTAAAGCACTGGCCTCTGGTTATGTGTTCCCATCTGACACTTGGAAAATTACTTATTCTGAATTAACAAAATTTAAAAGGAGAAGTATCTAAACTTTCACTTAGGAGGCTAAAATACAAAGGCTCTAGGCTACAGAACATTTTATTAAAACATTAGAATTTAATAAAGACAAAAATAATGAGAAAGTTTTCTTTGAATAACTTATTATAATGGTCTTAGATCAAGAAAGGTTACAAAGAGATTAATTCAATTTATGAACAACTTTAAAATAGTACAGCTGGTCAAACTTTGAATAAATAAACATTTCACAAAAGTAGATATAAGAATGGCTAATAAACACATACAAAGACTCTGAACGTCATTAGTCACTAGGGAAGCACAAATTAAAACCACAAAGAGATTCCCCTGAAATGGCTATGTTCAAACAACAGATAATATCAAGTGTTGCTGAAAATGTGGAGAAACTGGAACATGTATACATTGCTGGTGGAAAGTAAAATAGCTCAACAGTTTTGTGAAACATTTTAATAGTTTCTTAAAATTTTAAATATAACCTATCATACAACTCATCTGTTTCACTACTATCTACTCTGCAGAAATGAAAACATGTGTCTGCACAAATACTTGTACATGATTGTTCATGGCAATACTACTCATAATAGCAAAAAAGAAGCAAACCATATGTCATTCAACTGATGAATAGATAAATAAAATCTGGTGTATTCACACAATGCAGTACTACTCAGAATAAACTACTGATACATGCTAAAACAGGAGTATACCTCAAAGACATGTTAAGTGAAAGAGCCAGGTGCAGAAGACTATTTATTATATGACTGCATATTAATAAACTATCCTTAAAAGGAAAATTTATAGAGATGGTAAGCAAATCAGTAGTTGCATGGGACTAGGAGTATTTCTGGCGATTGACTGCAAACAGGTGTAAGGATAGTTTCTGGAGAGATGGAAAATTCTAACACTCAGTTGTGATGGGGCAGTAAATATCTAAATTTATTAAAATCATTGAATTGCACACTTACAAAGAGTGAATTTTATGACATTTAACTTATATCTCAGTAAAACTGTTAAAAATAGTTACTGCTATAAAGACAAACGAGAATTGCCGCATGTTGGGAGTTTGTCATAATCTTTATAAAAGAATTAAGTGAAATTACATAAAAGATTTTTCTAAACATTTAATAATAATACCAAAACAATAACAATAATAATAAACATTGATTGAGTGCTTTCCATATGCCAGATTATTAGCTCATTTAATCTCACCACAGTCCTAAGAAGTACCTACCCATTATTAATATCCCCCATTTAGATAATGAAACCAAAATCAAAAAGGTTAATCTACTCAGTAATCACACAGCCATTAGTTAAACGAGGATATTAATCCAGGCAGTCAGGCTTCAGAGAGCCTACTCTTAACCAAATTTCCCTATCACTTCTATCCATCCTGTACATAAAGCTACAGTGAGAGAAAGTGCAGTCCAGTTAGAGAAAGGTGAGGTGGAACAGTGTAATTTTTTTGTATAGAAATTGGTTTCAATGTTGTAATAATAATGATTAACATATTAGAATAAGTATATTACATGCAAAATTGGCGTATATGACTAATATTTAAAGTGCTAGCCAAAATGCTATGAAGAATACAGGTAAAATTTGTAGTAATTAAGACATACTAAAACAAAATAAACTGAACGCCTGTAATGAAAACTTTATGTACCTTTAAAAAAAATGTATCCCTAGAAATTATTTTGCTCCCAGAACAAACATGAAAATCAATCACCAGTATTAAGGTAATCCTTATGTTATTTTATATTTGGTGAAGTTCTAGACTTTAACAGAAATAAAACTAAGTGATTTTCTTTCTGAGATAAATTGTAAGTCTGCAAATCAAGATGTTTGGACTTGACAAAGATCTTGGTGGTACTTTTTTTTCCGTGGCTAAGAAAATATTTAGTCTAGTCTTTGAAACAAGTACACAATAATCATTTAGACTAAGTTTAAACAAATGGTAGAAAAGGAAATGAGACTATTCTTGATATTTAATTTCAAATCTAGCATCACCTAAATGCCTTTTTGAAATGACTGAAATGATAGAATGCAGTGAATGATCTATAATCTCTTTCATGTTTCAATGAATTGTGACAATAAAAAATGCCTTCAGAATTTACTTTGGAGGTTTCATCAAGATTAACATAATAAAAGCATACAGGGAAAGGATTAGAAGAATCATTTTAGGAAGGGTATTAAATTCGGTATTTATAGGATTGAAAATGAAAAACAATAAATAGATACTGCAACAGGAACCTACAATATGCCCTGTTTAAAAGACAGACAATATATTGTCAAGTTAAGAGTGATAAAAATGATAGAATATATTGTTAGAAATATACACATCATTGCCTTTAAATATGTTTACTCTTAAGGTATGATTAAGAATTATATACCTGTTCGGGAAGATATAAAATTTAGACTAGAACTTGAGAACTGTCATCCAAATGACTCAACAGTCACATTAAAGGTTGTTACAAAGAAATTCTCCATTAGTTTTTCTCCAGCCCCTTAAGACTAAATATTTGATTATATTGACTGTTTTCAAAAGTTTCCTAAATCTTTGTCAGTGGCAGGATATAATGAGGGTTTAATGAGAAGTACTATTAAATTGAATGAGTGTATTGGATTTATCTTAGACAGTATTCTTATATTACTGTCCACTCTGCATATAAAAGTCCTTTTTATGTACTTATTGAGCTGAATTAAATTAAATTACATTGAGGTTGTGGATTTTAAATGCACAGGATCACAACTAAAGGGCTAGATGTCATGGAAAGACTATAAACATGTTTTTAATATAAAAGTATGCAAATGCCATTCTGCTGGAGAGATTACCATAAAACATTGAGGCTAGAATGATACATCATTTATTTTTTGGAGAAAAGGGGTATATTTTTCAGAGTTAAGAAATAAAAGCATAATAGGAGCTATAGGTCTTATCCCAGATAAGACGTGTTACCCATTAATAATGTTTGACTGTGTCTTAATTGTAGTGCTGGCTTTTTACTCACAAAGAACAGAAAGCATTTGTAGGGCTCCCCTGGTGGTGCAGTGGTTAAGAATCCACCTGCCAATGCAGGGGACACGGGTTCAAGCCCTGGTTTGGGAAAGATCCCACATGCCGCGGAGCAACTAAGCCTGTGCACCACAACTACTGAGCCTGCACTCTGGACCCCACGAGCCACAACTACTGAGCCCATATGCCACAACTACTGAAGCCCATGCACCTAGAGCCCGTGCTTCACAACAAGAGAAGCCACTGCAGTGAGAAGCCCATGCACCACAACGAAAAGTAGCCCCCTCTCGCCGCAACTAGAGAAAGCCCATGCACAGCAATGAAGACCTAATGCAGCCAAAAATAAATAAATAAAATAAATACATTTATTAAAAAAAAATTAAAAAGCATTTGTAGATGAACACTTTTATAGAGGTTTCATTATACCATCACTTAACCCCATATGGTTTTATTAAATAATACCAGGCAATAATTTTGTCTTATTCACACCATTGAAATCATCTTTAAGGAAAAATTGCAAAGCTGTTATAATTTTTTATTTTACTCACCAATTTTTATTCAGTATCAATGTTTATTATATTTCCTGGCTATTACCTATTATAATAATTATTTAGCAAATAAACCATTATGTATGTAAATTGAAACGTGTAATTATGAATATATTTTAAAACTGTTTAACAGTCAGAATTATCATGGTGACAAGGAGCCAGGTGACCAGAGTGATGAATCAGATGAGTAAATTATTAACCTGCTCATCTGATTTTCAACATTTATTTTCCTTGTTCACCTGATATCTTCCCAATTTCGCTCAATTATTTTATTCTTAAGTAAAAAGATTTAAATGGTTATTATACTTATTGATTTTTAATGGAAATCAAATCAAATCCTTTTTCACAACATTTTTTATATCTTTTATTAAGATCTAACTCACATACCATAAACTTCACCCTTTTAAAATGTACAATTTAATGGTTTTCAGTATATTCACAGAGGTGAGCAACCAACATCACTGCCTAATTCAGAATACTTTCAATACCCCATTTCTAGTCCCGTTAGCAGGCACTTCCCATTCTCTAATCTTCCAAGGTTATTTTGGCTATTCTGAATCCCTTGCCTTTCAGTGTCATTTTTAGTATCAATTCGACAATTTCTGTAAACAGAAAAAAAGCAACTTGGATATTTATAGGGAATACATTGAATCTATAGATTGTTCTCTTAACTTTATTTTTAGATTGTTTACTGCTAGTGTACAGAAATACAATTTATTTCTTGTATATTGATCTTGGATCTTGTATCCTGCAACATATCTAAACTGGTTTATTAGTTCTAATAATTCTTCAGCCAATTTCTTAGGATTTTCTATATACAAGATTATGTCATCTGTCAATAGATATCATTTTATTTTTCTTTATAATCTTGATGACTTATCTCTCTCTCTGGCCCAATTTCCCTCTCTAGAAACTCCAGTACAGTGTTGAATAGAAGTAGCGAGAACATTCTTTAATCATTAAGTATGCTGTTTAGCTGTGGGTTTTTCATAGTTGCCCTTTATCTATGGAAGTTGAGGACGTTTCCTTCTATTCCTACTGCCTTGAATACTTCTATCATGAAAAGGTGTTGGAATTAAATACTTTTTATGCATCTATTCAGATGATCATGTGCGTTTTCTGTTCTCTCCTTTACTCTATTAATATGCTTTATTACATTAATTGAATCTTATGTATTACAGCACTTTTGCATTCCTGGATAAGTCATACTTGGTCATGATGTATAATTGTTTTTACATATTGTTAGATTTGATTTGTTAGTACTTTGACAGATTTTAACATCTGTGTTCATAAAGGCTGTTAGTCTGTAGTTTTCTTCAAAGTTTTTGTCTAGTTTTGTTATCAGTGTAATATTGGCCTTACAGAATCATTGTAGAAGTATTTCTCCTCCATTTTATGAAAGAATTTGTGAAAAATTAGAATACTTCATAGAATTCACCAGTGAAACCATCTTGGTCTGGGCTTGTAAGAGGGTTGTTTAAAAAAAGGAATTCAGGGGTTTTTTTCTTTTGTTTTGTTTTTTACTTGTTTAGTCTATTCAGATTTTCAGTTTCTTCCGTCACTTTGGTAGTTTGTGTCTTTCAAGGAATTTGTCCATTCACCTAGGTTATATAAATTATAAATTTTGGCATACAGTTGTTCATAGTATTCCCCTTTAATTACTTTTTCTGTAAGATTTGTGGTGATGCACTTTCTAAAATAATTTTATAACTTGAGAATTCTTTTTTTGTGTGGTCACTCTAGCTAAAGTTTGGACAATTTTGTTGATCTTCTTGAAGAAACAACTTTCAGATTTATTGATTTTTTACTTTTGCTTTTCTGTTTTCTATTCTATTTATCTCCACTCTTGTTTTTTATTTCCTTCCTTTTGCTGACCTTGAGTTTAATTGTATATTCTTTTTCTAGCTTCTTTTAAGCTTGTTCTGTGATCTTTTTTCTTTTTTAATATAGACATTTACAGCTACAGGTTTCCTTGTAAGCACTGTTTTGGCTCTATCTCATACATTTTTATTATGTTGTGTTTTCATTTACGTTAATCTCATGCTGTTTTCTAATTTCCCATGTGATATCTTCCTTGATTCATTGGTTATTTAGGAATGTGTTATTTAATTTCCACATATTTGTAAATTTCCTCTTGTTATTGACTTTTAAATTTAATTCTATTCTCTTGAAGAACAAATTTTGAATGATTTCAATAATTATAAATTTATTGAGGTGCATTTTACGGCCTAACACAAGGTCTATTAGAGAATACCTTGTGCACTTGAGAAGAATGTTTTACTGCTGTTGTTGGGTGAAGTGTTTTATAGTTTTCTGTTATGTCTGGTTCACATATAGTGTTGTTCAAGTCTTCCATTTCCTTGTTCACTTTCTGCTTAGTTGTTCTATTCATTATTTAAAATGAAGTCACCATTACTGTTAAATTTTTATTTTCCCCTACAATTCTGTCAGTTTTTGCTTGCTGGGACTCTGTTGTGAGGTGCATATATATTTATAATTGTTATGTTTTCTTGATGGATCTACACTTTTATTGTTTAAAAATGTTCTCCCTTGTCTCATAACACTTTTTGTTTTAAAGTCTACTTGATCTAATATTTATACAGCCACTGCAGCTCTCGTTTGTTTGCTGTCTGCATGGTGTATCAGCCAGGGTTCTCCAGAGAAACAGAGCCATCAGATTCAATAGCCAAGATGTATTATACATTATATATATTTATTTATTACAAGGAATTGGATTACACAATTATGGAGGCTGATAGATCCCAAGATCTGCAGAGTGAGTTGGTTGGTAAGCTGAAGACCCAGCAGAGTTGATGGTTTAGTTCCAGTCTGAACCAAGCACTTAAGAACCAGGAGAGCTCATAGTATAGTTCCAGTCCAAAGGCTGGCTGTTTGATTCACAGGAAGAGCCAGCATTTCAGTTTGAATCTAAAGGCAGAAAAAAACCTGATGTCCCAGTTCATAGTTCATCAAGCAGGAAGGATTCTTTTACTTGGGGGATGGTCAGCCTGTTTGCTCTATTTAGGCCTTTGACTAATTGCATGAAGCCCATTCACATTAAGAGAGGCGATCTGTTTTACTCAGTGTTCTGATTTAAATTTCATTGTCATTCAAAATACTCTCACAGAAACACTGAGTATAATTTTACATCAAATATCTGGGTACCACATGGCCCAGTCAGGTTGACACATAAAATTAACCATCACATAAGATATAGATATATATATAGATATATATATATATATATACATCTTTTTATTTGCAAACTGTTTGTGTTTTTGAATGTAAAGTGAGTCTCTTACAGACAGCATATAGTTGGATCCCGGTTTGTTTGTTTCTTTAAAACAAACATTTAAACATTTTGCCAATCTCCACCTCTGGATTGGAGTGTTTAGCTAATTTACATTTAATATACTAATGATAAGGTAGGATTTATATCTGTGATTTTGATATGTTTATCTGTATGTCTTACACCTTTTTCTTCTATTAATCAATTACTGCCTTCTTTGTGATATTTTCTAGTGTACCATTTTATTTCCCTTGATTTTTTTTTTACTATATTCTTAGTGGTTGCCCTAGTGATTACAATTAACATCTTCACTTAAAACGATCTTGTTTGGATTAATACCAACTTAATTTATTTCAAGACTATACAAAACATATACCTCTGTCTCCCACTTCTAAGTGCTTTTATTGTCATAAAGATTACATCTTTTTAAATCACAATTCATCAATGTAGTTTTATAATTGCTTTTTGCAATTCTTTTTATATTTGATATATTATATTTGATACTGATTAAAACAAAAATACATTTTTACTATGTTTGTCATTTGCCTATGTACTTATCTTTACTGGTATTTTTTTATTTCTTCACATGAGTTCAATTACTGTCTGGCATCTGTTCATTTACTCATGAAGGACTCCCTTTAGTATTTCTTGTAAAGCAGGTTTACTAGCCAAAAATCCCTTCAGTTTTCTTTCTTTTCCTTAATCTCAGATTTCTTAATTAGTACTTCTTTTTTTCACCGCCCTTTTCTGTATAAGAATTCTATATAACTATTTTATGAAATTCTGACAACTGTAAAATATCAGTTGGAAAATACTGCTCTAGGTCAGTTTTAAATGTGAAATGTTCCACAGGTTAGGATAACAAAAGTCATCTACTTAAAGTTAGTGACCATATTGAATACAAGTAAATCTAGCACTGGAAATTTTTTTATATTTTATAAAATGTCTTTACACTATTTTATCTTTATGAACATCCCTGAGAGGAAATAGGACATGTGTATCAGTGGTAGATAAGTATTAAAAGTATTGAAAGTTATATAACTTTTCTTGACATCCAGTTGGTAATTTATTAACCTGAGTTTTACTTCAGGGTCAGATGACTCTTAAATTGTGAGATGTTTCTACTACATTGAAGGCTATCATTTTAGAAATTCTAAGTATGTCTGAGAGGTATCTTCATTTTGTGACATTGTTAATGACAGTCATTCTGAGATCTCTCTCTTTTTTTTTTTTGGAGGAGTACTTTCAATTACTATGTTCATCTTGATGTTATAAATTTTTAAAATTAATCTTAAGTAAAAATAATGAGGAAATTTCAGTTATTTAGAAAAAAAAGGACAGCAGATTTACTTACTTTGGAAGGATAAATACACAATTCTGCTTAAATGAGATATAGTTACAAGATGGTGTAGCTAACTCCAAGCATTTAGTGAACACCCGTCAAATTCTTGGAGATTTTTTCTCCAGTTTTCAGTGAGTAAAAATCTGGTTGTTATCTCATTTGATATTAATTGGTGCTAATAACCGAGTGATTGTGCCAATGGAGGAAGATAATAGAATGAGAGAAAGGAATCATGCAGTAGTTGCTCTTAGAGCCTGTGAATGAACAGATCCCAGGAGCAAACAAGTAGTTTGCCACAATTATCCAAGAGGGATCACATCCCAGGAAACAATTATCCCACTTGAGTTCTATCACTTGCTAAAGGATATGAAAAAATAACAATGTAATTCAGGGTCTTAAACCAAGTGTGTGGTTATGTTGTCTTCCTACCAGGAATGAGAAAGAACTGTGTTCTCATCATATGCAAATAGTCAAAGGGTCTCCAGAGCTCTTATCCTACTAATCAGGGAGTGTGAAAAGTTTCTTGACAGAACGCATGAATTATTTTTATTGGAAAATAACTGTAACTCTAAATATAAAATCTAGCCTTTTAACCTAGTGCTTTCTTTTTTTTTTTCTTGAGAGCTTCTTTTTTCTTTTGAGAATAAAATTTTATTTTATTTTTATTGAAGTATAGTTGATTTACAGTGTTGTGTTAATTACTGCTGTACAGCAAAGTCCTTCAGTTATAGACATTTATACATTCCTTTTTCATATTCTTTTCCATTATGGTTTATTATAGGATATTGAATATAATTCTCTGTGCTATATAGTAAGACCTTGTTGTTTATCCATTCTATATGTAAAAGCCTATATCTGCTAACCCCACTTCCCACTCTATCCCTTCCCCAACCCCCTCCCCCTTGACAACCACCAGTTTGTTCTCTATGTCCGTGATTCTATTTCTGTTTCACAGATAGCTTCATTTGTGTCATATTTTAGATTCCAAATATAAGTGATATCATATGATATTTGTCTTTCTCTTTCTGACTTACTTCACTTAGTATGATAATCTCTAGTTGCATCCATGTTGCTGCAAATGGCATTATTTCATTCTTTTTATAGCTGAGTAGTATTCCATTGTATATATGTACCACATCTTCTTTATCCCTTCATCTGTTGATGGACATTTAGGTTGCTTCCATGTCTTGGCTATTGTGAATAGTGCTGCTATGAACATAGGGGTGCATGTGTCTTTTCGAATTATAGTTTTGTCTGGATATATGTCCAGGAGTGGGATTGGTGGATCATATGGTAATTGTATTTTTAGTTTTCTGAGAAACCTCCATACTGTTTTCCACAGTGGGTGCACCAACTTACATTCCTACTAACAGTGCAGGAGGGTTCCCTTTTCTCCACACCCTCTCCAGCATTTGTTATTTGTAGACTTTTTAATCATGGCCATTCTGACTGGTGTGAGGTGGTACCTCACTGTAGTTTTGATTTGCATTACTCTAATAATTAGTGATGTTGAGCATCTTTTCATGTGCCTATTGGTGTCTGTATTTCTTCTTTGGAGAAATGTCTGTTTAGGTCTTCTGCCCATTTTTTGATTGAGTTTTTTGTTTTGTTGTTGTTGAGCCGTGTGAGCTGTCTGTATATTTTGTAAGTTAAGCCCTTGTTGGTCGCATCATCTGTAAATATTTTCTCCCATTCTGTAGGTTGTCTTTTCATTTTGTTTTGGTTTCCTTTGCTGTGTAATGTAGAGATTTCCTGTTTGTATATAAGCAATCTCAACATATGGACTTTGATACTGATCACCCTTCTCTTGAGATCATATACTGTCTTGAATGGGAGACATCCTATTCTCTCTCCAACTACAGAAAAACCAGCCCTCCCCCCAAAGTCATTAGGCCAGCACTATAAGTAGCCAACCCCCATTTTAATCTCTTCAAAAGATGTAATGCACATAACACAGTTAAATATAGTAAGAGCACAATACAAGGAAACAATGGATTAATCTTGGAAGGACCAGTAGTAATGTGTGAGCTGATCTTTGTAAGATGAGTAGAATGCAGACAGATGGATGAAGAGAAATGGCATTTTAGGATGTTGGACTTCTTGGAATGAAGTCTTTTAGGTCTTGAAGTGCATAGCATTTAAGAACAATAAATCAATTGTTGTACATACGCCAAGGAGAACTTACTCTGAGATCAAGTTGAAATTACAGATTGGTGTCGGAATCTGAAGTGTCTTGAATGCTAAGCTAAAAACAATATTTTTAAATCAATAATAGAAGCCTCTAAAAGTGTTTGAACATCATTAATATGATGAGATCTATATTTGGGCAAAACAATCCTGATACCAATGCAGAATATAGTATTTAAAGGAGAGAGACCAAAAGAGGCCATTGTGACAGCCAAAAAAGAGATAAAATGAAAGTATCTTGAGCAATGATATGGAGTAGAAAGAGAAAGGAGAAAATAATGAGAATATTTTGTAAATAGAATCAAGAAGATGTGGTTTTGGATTATGGAGAAAAATAGGTATAACAGTGACACAGGTTTCTATATTTAATAAATGGGTCATACTTTCTCCTGAGATGGAACATTAAAGAACTGGACTATGTTTTGAGGGATACAATTAAAAATCATTTTGGTATGTTTAGTATGAGTTACAAAAGGGGTTGGCATACATAAGTACATATGGGCAAATGGAAATTCATGTCTGAAGCTAATATAGGAGAAAAGTCATCTAGTTATTGATCTGGACATGTCCGTGAGATCCTTGTTTCCACAGTACAGAATCAGCTTATTGTACAAGAGCAGTTGTTTGTTGATGTGTAAATTGTCAACCAGTCATAACTTAGAAAGCGATGGAGTACAGTTTGTCAAGTGCAGTTTTGATATTTCTTTTAAAAATAGATCATCTCTATTGTAATGTTTTTTTCTAGGCTGATGAAGTTGAAAAATCAGCTTCATTTTGTTAAGTACCATTGAAAAGAAAAGACTCTTCTTTTTAACTTGTTATGAGTTGCAATTATATTGGGTTAGCCTAAGCTGTCTTCAGTTAACACTGTGGTTGAAAGCATACATCGACATATTACCTAATATACGTCTCTTTGAAAAAGAGATTTGCTAATTATTTACCTTTTCAAATAATGCACTTTTTATTTGTGTTAAAAGCTTATTAGCTGTTTGTAGATAACCTTATATGAGTATAGATATACTTATAGTAGTTACTAATCTTCTACTTGAACACTTCTCAAATTCAGCATTTTGGATCCACTCATAGCAGTGTAAATCTGGATATTATATGTGTGAAATAGTGTATGGAAGACTGGAGATATACCCCACATTCATCTTGGAATATTGTCACTTCTTTGTTCGAAATTACACTTCTTCTTTCAAGGAAATTCCTTATTCATTGTATTAAAAAAGAGCCCCTGAATACAGAATATTCTCCACTGTCAATTCTATTCAGTAACCTTTGATTTGTTAAAACTTATTGCCAGGGAAGCCCTTTAAAAACTTGCAAAGGAAAAATGGTTTATCTTTAGAAACGTCTTCGTCTGATTTTGGTGTGCAATCCTCTTCTAACTCCCAGCGGTTGTCCAGTGTCCTTCGTAGTGACACCTATTTAATAGATCTTATTCTTAGTTCCACTTCCCCATAAAATATACATTTGTTCTTTATTTCCTACTTCCTCAGGACCATATGCTAGGTTAAGGTTGTTCTCTCAATGACAGAGATGACATATATATTTTACATCTGTATACCCATCAGAATAATTAGCACATATCGGGCACAATATAGTTTATGTCGATTGAAGAGGTGAAATAATGAATGTTAGATGTAAAACATCAGTTCTGTCTTCCTGAACATCCCCTTCTGTGTAGATCTGCTCTTTCTTCAGTGATGTCTACTCTGCTCAGGATTGGGAAAGCGACTGTAAGAAACAATACAGTGTAAATAAGCACATTATTCATAGAGTTACCCAGAGTGGAGAAAATATCTGGGTATAAAACACTGCACACATCTGCAGGACTTCTGAGACCCACAGAGGAAAACCACATCAGAAATGAAACCTTTGATTAGTAGATCTAACTAGGAAGGCAGTTCAAAATGAGGAAAAAATTCTAAAATGAAAATATTACTACTAATTAAAATATGACCAATTTTGTTTCTCAAAGCTTCACTAATATCACTGATTTTGATCAAATTACTGTCTTGACTTACTCGCTTGGCAGTGAGTAGTCAGTTTAACTCCATTGGCATACATGTAGGTTAAACTAGTGAGTGAAGGAAAATTCTGAATGCACCATTTAAATAGCAGTGAAATTACTGTAGAGTATAATTTTTTTTAAGGTAGAGAATTCTAGAAAGGGTATTTGTTGATGTCATTTTTTTAGAAAACAAAATCAAAAACATTGTGATGTGCTCTCCTACCTTCTGTAGTCTTAGGGGTAATATTGGTTCCAGCAAGACCCATGCAGGAAAAGAAGGAATTCCAAATTAAATGTTGATTCATATAATCAGTTGTAGCGTTTCTTAATTGTATTTTGATGGTTTGAATTCAACAGAAACATTTTAATTGTTTTGCTTTCATATGTTTAACTTATTTCTTTATTACTTATCAACTTTTACTATCTTCACCTTATTTGTTGTAACAGCTTGGGAATCATGTAGAAACTTTCAGAAAATATAGTCACGCTTCAGGGTAGAAAAATCAAGTTGCTTTATTTTATTTTATTTTATTTTCCTTACATCTAGCTGAGACTATAGTTCCTGGTAAGCTACTTAGTAGTTCATTAGATTGAGCAGTTGTCAGAGAGATCTAAGCTATTCTCTTGCCCCTAGTTGGGAAGTACTTCTTTGCTTTCTTTTGACCAGCTAAGGAAAGTTAATAGCTTTTTTTGTCTTCATACGTTCTTTCCTTAATCATATCTCTGATAAATGTTCTGATCATTACTATTGATAGAATAGGTTGTAGGTATTTACTAGAATTCACATGAGAGGGCTGACCCAGGGAATTTATTTACTTTCTGAATTTATATTACATTTCTTCCCTGAGGCAATTTCATATCCCAGGAGTGTTTCTTCTCATTATGAACTATTTCCATATCTGCTGAATACTGCAGATTAATCAGAAACGAAAAGCATCTGAAGAAGCAAACGCCTTAAAAAAAAAAACTGTGGAAATACCATATTTGAATACTAACGCCTTAAAAAAAACTGTGGAAGTACCATACCTGAACACTATTTTTAATTCAAATGAATCACTGAATCAATTTATCTCATCTTTTTAACATTTAGTTAGAATTTAACATTTAGTTTAACATTTAGTAATGAAGAGGGAAAAAGATTAATAAACGTGCCTTGAGTGTCACAAAAGGGGCATGTTCCTTTATTAAAAGCATATATTCAATAATATACAAACAATAATGAAATCAGCCCAGCGCTACCAGACAGTTAATACTTTTAAATTTATAATATTTAGGTTATATTTCTATAATGTATAAATTTTATGATTAATTAATTTTTAAATGTTATTGGGAAATGAAGTAACTTTTAGTTTTAGCCTAATAATTTAAGCATAATTTAAGATTTTACAGATAATTTATTAAAAGTCAATCCCAATCTCTTATATTATTAGAAGCAACAGACCAGTAAAAATGAATAAACAAACCAATTGTCAATCTTGGGAGGGCTCCTCTGCTGATAGTTGTATTCTTGGCTTATGTCATGTATGCTCAATTTTTCCATACTTTTCACAATTCTGCTATAATAACACTTTTTTGGGCTTTATATTAACAAATTTGTAGATTGTCCATTTATTCATACTTTGAAATGATATTTCCTGATTTTCCACTAATGACATGAAAACTTACCATTTTACTAAAATATAGTGCCACAAATATTACTTTAATCGATGTAGTTAAAAATGCATAACTCAAAGTCATAGCTATTTCCATGCTGACTAAATCCTCACTTATTCTTCAATAAAAATGAAAATTAATTAGCTTAGGATCATTCAGTGATTTTACCTATCTCTCATATTTAATTTGTGTTTAGCATTTTTCGTATTAGACAAGTTACAATACTAAAAAAAAGGCCATGCTAAAAAAATTAAGAATATGTAAAACGTGTGTTACTAACTTTCTTGACATGCTAATTGCTAAATGTTGAGCCATTACGATTTTTTTTCTCATTTCTAAATTAGTGGCTTGTACAACTATGTAACTATGCAGGAAGAAAACAATGAAATTCAGTCTTCTGTAAAGAACTTTTATTTTTGTTCAGAATCCTTTATTCATTCAATATAAAACTTACAAATATTTATTGAAGATGTACTGGGTATGTTTTGAGGCCATGCAAATGTTAAAAAGATGACTATAATAATTCCTGCTTAATGTATACAAGGAATAATTAGGCTAAGATATTGACAAAATTAATTTCATTATGGTAAGAGGTATAGAAAATTAAAAGAAATTTGGCTGGAATCTAAAAAATTAAGAATATATTTAGTTGTCTACATTGTTTAAAACTTAATAATTGGAGAATTTTTCTCTCTATTCAAAAGATCTATGTGATCGTAAGCACCATATAAAATATGTTAGTTTTCTTATGATTAAACATCCCAATCATGTTATAAAAATATAGTAGTTGGAGGTTTTGTTAGCCACCTGAAAGTGACCTGTCTTGTAATTTCCAAAGTAGTAAGTTCTTCATTTTATTTATTTTTGGAATTCAAGGGGTTAAGGAAAAGAGAATAATGCAAGAAAATGCCAAAATATGATAGCAAAACATACTAAAGCTTTGAAAGGTAGGTAGTGAATGAAAGGGAGAAGTATTTAAACTTACTTACAGATGTAAAAAGTGTGATAGTAAATGGTTACTCCATATCAAAATCATCTAATAAACAAGTGTTTTCATAGAGTTTATAATATAGCACAGAAATTTAAAACCACCAGTGGGATGAAAGGTGTTATAAAGCAGAACACAATTCATTGCAAATGAATGACACAGATAAGAGGTAGGAGTTTAGAAGATTTGGCTGTGATGGTTAATCAAGGCTCCAAAGAGGAGTAATATTTCAGATTTGTCCCCATTTCCATTTAAAATGACTAGAACACTAGAATATATACTTTGTTTTCAAATTTCTTTAAACTATTAAATATTCTTTTTATCACCGTCTATGTTTTCCTTGTAGCTTACCATCCTCCTCCCATCACTTCTGTCACCCTAACATGCACCCCATGATGTGAAACATTTTGCTATAGTAAATATGTAAGAAATTATTTCTAAAATTTCTTAAATCGGTGACACATAGCAGTCAGTGAGAACTTCTTCTCACTATCAGATAAATAATCTTCTTAAACAGACTTGAGAAAGTCAAAAGTCAAGAAACTTAAAATTTTCAATTGTTATAAAATTTAATGGAAAGCTCAGGGAATTAGCTGAATATATCACTGAGCTTCAAGTTGGAGAGGGATTTTGGACTTTTACCTGCAATGATAAATTATAAAGTGAAAGCTTCAACTATTTTGACTGTCCTTAAAGTAGGACTTCAGGAGTGTTTCTAACTAGAAGCAGAGGGATTAAAAATGATCCCATTTAAAGGAATAATTCTGTGATTCTCTAATGGTTCGAAATTATTTATAAATATAGTCTGATTAGTTACTACGTAATGAACAAATCTCATTGATTATCTCGTCTGCACTATATCATTAAGTAATTACTACATATACTTAAGCTAACTGGCATAGTTTCTGGATAGGGAATGAACAAGTAAAATTGAAAAAAGGCAAAGAAATTTACAAAGCAAAAATCTATATAATCAGTGGCCATATTTATGGTTAGCATATTTTCCATTAAAAGTTAATAGTTCTAAGAGGATTAATTGTATCTCCATTGTGGAAGTATCTCACAGAGACATCACTGACAAATATCTAGGCTTTGGTGACTATTAAAAAGAAATATGGGTCACCTTATCTTTGATAAAAGAGGCAAGAATATACAGTGGAGAAAAGACAGCCTCTTCAATAAGTGGTGCTGGGAAAACTGGACAGGTACATGTAAAAGTATGAAATTAGAACACTCCCTAACACCATACACAAAAATAAACTCAAAATGGATTAAAGGCCTAAATATAAGGCCAGACACTACCTAACTCTTAGAGGAAAACATAGGCAGAACACTCTATGACATAAATCACAGCAAGATCCTTTTTGACCCACCTCCTAGAGAAATGGAAATAAAAACAAAAATAAACAAATCGGACCTAATGAAACTTAAAAGCTTTTGCACAGCAAAGGAAACCATAAACAAGACGAAACAACAACCCTCAGAATGGGAGAAAATATTTGCAAATGAAGCAACTGACAAAGGATTAATCTCCAAAATTTACAAGCAGCTCATGCAGCTCAATATCAAAAAAACAAACAACCCAATCCAAAAATGGGCAGAAGACCTAAATAGACATTTCTCCAAAGAAGATATACAGATTGCCAATAGACACATGAAAGAATGCTCAACATCATTAATCATTAGAGAAATGCAAATCAAAACTACAATGAGATATCATCTCACACCGGTTGGAATGGCCATCATCAAAAAATCTACAAACAGTAAATGCTGGAGAGGGTGTGGAGAAAAGGGAACCCTCTTGCACCGTTGGTGGGAATGTAAATTGATACAGCCACTATGGAGAACAGTATGGAGGTTCCTTAAAAAACTAAAAATAGAACTACCATACGACCCAGCAATCCCACTCCTGGGTATATACCCTGAGAAAACCGTAATTCAAAGAGTCATGTACCAAAATGTTCATCGCAGCTCTATTTACAATAGCCAGGACATGGAAGCAACCTAAGTGTCCATCAACAGAGGAATGGATAAAGAAGATGTGGCACATATATACAATGGAATATTACTCCGCCATAAAAAGAAACGAAATTGAGTTATTTGTAGTGAGGTGGATGGACCTAGAGTCTGTCATACAGAGTGAAGTAAGTGAGAAAGAGGAAAACAAATACCATATGCTAACACATATATATGGAATCTAAGAAGAAAAAAAAAAAAAAGGTCATGAAGAACCTAGGGGCAAGACGGGAATAAAGACACAGACCTACTAGAGAATGGACTTGAGGATATGGGGAGGGGGAAGGGTAAGCTGGGACAAAGTGAGAGAGTGGCATGGACATATATACACTACCAAACGTAAAATAGATAGCTAGTGGGAAGCAGTCACATAGCACAGGGAGATCAGCTTGGTGCTTTGTAACCACCTAGAAGTGTGGGATAGGGAGGGTGGGAGGGAGGGAGATGCAAGAGGGAAGAGATATGGGAACATATGTATATGTATAACTGATTCACTTTGTTATAAAGCAGAAACTAACACACCATTGTAAAGCAATTATACTCCAATAAAGATGTTAAAAAAAAAAATTACAATGAGGTATCATCTCACACCGGTCAGAATGGCCATCATCAAACAATCTACAAACAACAAATGCTGGAGAGGGTGTGGAGAAAAGGGAACCCTCTTGCACTGTTGGTGGGAATGTAAATTGATATAGCCACTATGCAGAACAGTATGGAGGTTCCTTAAAAAACTAAAAATAGAAGTCACTATTTTTATAAGAGCAAAGATGGGTTTAGAAGTTAAGGGATTTGCCCAGATTCACACAAATTATGTTAGAGCTGGTACTAGAACCTACTTCAGGGCTTCAGCATATTTAGTACAAACTGATGTGTGTTACAAATGCATTACACATTTGTTTAATGCAGATCTCTATAAAAGCATCTGAAAATTATTAACTGTTGGTTAAAGGGCTTATACTTAAAAGTAAGAAAATGCTTTCATTTTATAATTCAATATGGCTTTGACCCAGTTTGTTTCTATACCTGATAGTTAAGGTCTGAACTACATTTCAAATCATCTTTATATGTGAACTCTGTTATTAATGCAACAGTAATGTTATCTCTATATTATTAAAAATATAATATTGTGGAAAACTGAAAAAAAAAAAGAAATATGCATTAAAATTCACTTTTTGAACCACCACATTGAAATTCAGATCTGATCATTACCTAATTCCTTCATTTTCAAGTTAATCATTTGCAGCATTGATTTCCATCATTCATTTAAAAAACATTATCATCTACCTATTATATGCTGTATATTAGGTACTGGGAACACAAATACTAAAGCCTTTAAATATATTCAGGTAAATGCAGGGACAATAAGTTATTATTTATATAATTTAATCAATGTATATCAGAAATCTAATAAATTCCACCTCAATTCTCTTTTTTAATAGGAATTACATTAGACCATTTAGTACAGAATTACTTTATCTTTTCACCTAATTTTAGTGACAGATATTTAAAATATGAATACTTAATATGGATGAGTTAAGCAAATTCCTTCCAAGTTGACAGTAACTAGCATCTCAATCTCTGCAATATAAAATAAGTCATATGTTTTCATATGATTACAGAATCTCAGATACTCTAGAAGGAGTTTTGGAGTGTATTTCATCCAACCTTGAGAGGTATGTTGGAGTTTCTTCTATAACCTCTCCCATGGGGATGGGAATGGAATGGGAGGTTGATTTAGGTAGTTAAAATATGATTGAAGGAAGGGCAGGAAAAGTGAATGAGAATAGGTTTAGAAGACAAATAGCTGTTCCTCTCAATTTTGCTGAAGGCTGGCTGTGATTATCGCTATAAACCAAGGTAAGTCAAATAATCAAATCTAAAAATTGCAGTAACTTTAGAATAAATTGCTGGGCACTTGAATTGAAAGGCCCTTTTATTTGATTTAATTCAGTTCAGTTTTGAATGTATATCAAAGAAGATGAAGAAACCATCACATGCTTCTTTGTAAGCCCATTGTTCCTACATTTCCCCATTAGTAATTTTTAGGTGACTAAGAAAAGATGAGTTAATAAAAATTATTCATTTATATGATTTTCATTTATACCGTGATTGCTTTTATTGTGGCATTAGAATATCAGAAGGGTTCTCAGTAAGATATGTAGCTTATTTCTCTGCTTCTTACAAGGAATATGCCTAAACCAAGCTGGAAAAATAATTACACAGATATTATATGAATCATATACACCAGGAAACACTGTTTCGTGTAAAGAATAACTTCCTCAAGAACCTTCATTGACTGTATGTTACCTTCAGAATTAAAACCAAATTTAGTGAGTTTATGTCCCATTCATTGCAACAACAATCTATATACAGTCACTTTCAAGACCTATTTAAATTTGAAATCCATTTTCATTAGCCACTACTTCACCTACTTCATACTTTTTCCAAATAAGTGTACTCATGGTCCTATAAATCTGCTACCTGCATTTCTGACTCCATTATTTTGCTTATGTTGATTCTTCTGATTAAATTCCTTCTGTTTTCTTCTTTTCCTGTCTAAATTATAATAGTTTTACAGATCCATCTAAATGTTACTTTCTTAGACACTTCCTGCCAATCTTTGTTGCACAGACCTTCAGATTCACTTTATGTGGTTGCGAAACCCCACTGTGACATTTACTAGTTTTATGTCCATGGGCAATTCATGGAAAATCTCTGTGTTCTATATTTACTGATCATATTTGAAGATTACTGCCAACAATAATATTACATGGGGTTGCTCTGAGTATTAAATTAACTAATACAGTGAAAATATAAACATGGTACAAGTGTTGCTGCTCTTGATGCTGTTACTAATGTTGTAATTATTAGACTATTTGGAACATACTATTGCCTTATATTGTTTCTTAGCTATAATTTAATCTGTTATATGTCAATGTCATATCTCTTCAACTAGATTTTAGCATCCTTAAAGCTAAATAAAATACATGCAATACTTCTTTGACATCCCAAGTTGCTTTACTCACTGCATAGTAGAAGCTCAACAAAAATTTGTTCAATCAGCAATTGAAATTATTAATGAAAGGCCAAAGAAATGAATGAATCTCCTTGTTGTATTCCCATTTGTCCATATGGATTAATCCTATTTTCTCTTCTTTTTTTAAATTTTTTCTTCCAGTTTTATTGTGATATAACTGACATACAGCACTGTATAAGTTTAAAGGGTACAGCATAATTATTTGACTTATGTACATCAGGAAATGATTACCACCATTAGTTTAGTGAACATCCATCATTTCATATAGATACAAAATAAAAGAAAAAGAAAAAAATTTCCTTGTGATGAGAATTCTTAGGATTTGCTCTCTTAACTTTCATAAAAACATAGGGGTATCAGTTACATTGTATATTACATCCCTAGTTATTTATCTTATAACTGGAAGTTTGTACGTTTTGATTACCTTCATCATACTCTAATCCTATTTCCTTAAATCACTTTTTCATCAGATGTGGTCTTTTATAATGATTTTATTTTATAAATTCTGTCTATTTCATAACAATAAAATTACTTCAGATGATTTTCCTTTATATCACATATATAAATGTAAATTAAGTGAAGGTTAAATATTTCTTAAATATTATCAAGTTAGAGGATTTTAACAGCATTAATAGATAATTTTTAAATCTGTATCTCTTAATACCATACCCCTAATTGAGATGAGACCCTTCCCCCTTCCCTCTCCCCACTGGTGACCACTAGTTTGTTTTATAAATCTGTGAGTCTATGTCTGTTATACTATATATATTCATTGGTATTATTTTTTATATTCTACATATAAGTGATATCAGACAGTGTTTATCCCTCTCTGTGACTTATTTCACTATCCATAATATTCTCTACATCCACATTGCTGCAAATAGCAGAAATTCATTCTTTTTATGGCTAATATACATACATACATATATATATATATATATATACACATACACATACACACACACACACACACACACACACACACACACACTCTCCATATCTTCTTTATCCATTCATCAGTTGATGCGCATTTGGGTTGCTTCCATATCCTGGCTATTGTAAATAATGCTTGCTGCTATGAACATTGGGGTGCATGTATCTTTTTGAATTAGTATTTTCATTTTTTCTGGGTATATATCCAGGAGTGGAATTGCTTGGTGATATGGTAGTTCTATTTTTAGTTTTTTGAAGAGCCTTCATACTGTTTTCCATAGTGGCTGCAATAATTTACATTCCCACCAACATTATACACAGGTTCCCTTTTCTCCACATTCTCACCAACATTGGTTATTTGTAGACTTTTTGATGACAGCCGTTCTGACAGGTGTGAGATGATATCATTGTTGTTTTTATTTGCATTTCTCTAATAATTAGTGATGTTGAGTATCTTTTCATGTGCATGTTAGCCATCCTTATGCCTTCTTTAGAAAAATGTGTAACATCTTCTTCTTGTATTGATCCCTTTATCATTATATGATACCCTTCTTTGTCTTTTGTTAAAGCCTTTGTTTTAAAGTCTATTTTGTCTGAATTGAGTGTTGCTCCCCCACTTTCTTATTGTTTTCATTTGTATGAAATATCTTTTTCTGTCCCTTCACTTTCAGTCTGTGTGTGTCTTTAGCTCTGAAGTGAATCTCTTGTAGGCAGCATATAGAAGGGTCTTATTCTTTTTATCCAATCAGCCAACCTATGGCTTTTGACTGGGGCATTTAGTCCATTGAAATTTAAAGTAATTATTGACAGGTATGTGCTTATTGGCATTTTATTACTTGTTTTCTCATTGTTTTTGAAGTTCTTCTCTGTTCATTTCTTCTTTTTGCTTCTTCTCTTGTGGTTTAATGATTTTCTTTAGTAGTATACTTGTGCTCCTTCCTTTTTAGTTTTTGGTATCTATTGTTGGTTTCTGATTTTTGGTTATATATATGTTGACCTATAACTATATCTACTTGTTTAAACTGGTAGTCATTTATGTTCAATCACATTCTAAAAGATCTACTGTTTTTACTACCTTCCCCTACATTTTTTGGTTTTCATATCATATTTTACATCTTCCTGCTTATCCCTTCATTGTTTATTGTAGTTATAGTTGCTTTTACAATTTTTTGTCTTTTAATCTTCACACTGGCTTCAGTGGTTGATCTTCAGTCCTTACTAGATATCTGCCTTTCACAGTGGGATTTTCCCTTTCCTATAAATTCTTACTTCTTTTCCACTTAGAGGAAACCCTTTAACATTTCTTTTAGGGTAGGTTTAATATTGGTGAACTCTTTTAGTTTTTGCTTCTTTGAGAAGTTCCTTGTGTCTCCTTCTATTCTTAGTATTATTCTTGTTGGGTATATATACTAGGTTGCAGGTTTTTCCCTTTCAGCACTTTGAATATATTATGCCACTCCCTTCTGACTTGCAGAGAAAATCCCCTGATAGCCTATGGGGATTCCCTTGTATACGACTATTTGTTTTTCTCTTGCTTCCATTAGAATTCTCTAAATTTTACCATTTTAATTATGCTATGTCTTGGTATGGGTCTGTTTGGGTTCATCTTGTTTGTGACCCTCTGTGTTTCCTGTACCTGGTTATCTGTTTCTTTCTTCAGGTTTGGGAAGTTTTTAGCTGTAATTTCCTCAAATACATTTTCATTCCCTTTCTCTCTCTCTCTTTTCCTTCTGAGACCCCTATAATGTAAATGTTGGTACACAGATGCTATCCCAAAAATCTGGTAGATTGCTTTCATCATTTTTTTCATTTGTCTTCCTTTCTGCTATTCTGATTGGATGATTTCCCTTATTCTATCTTCTAGATCACTTAGGTGTTCTTTTGTATCACTTAGTCTGTTATTCGTTCATTCTACTGTGTTTATCTCTAATATTGAATTATCTAGTTTTGATTGGGTCTTTTTTATATTTTCTAGTCTAGTTCCTTGTTAAAGTGTTCATAGTGTATATCAATTATTTTCCCTAATTTATTTTATATTTTTATTATCAATGCTTTGAATTCTTTTTCTGATAAATTATTTCTGTTTCATTATTTTTTCAGGGATTTTTTTTCTTGCTTTTTCAACTGAAAGTAGTTTCTCTGCCTTTGTATTTTGCTTAACTTTCTCCGCCTCTGTGAATTTCGGTTAAATAGTTACCTATTGCAGTTTTGAAGGTGTGATCTTATGGGGGAACCTCCCTATATAGATTGCATGTGCCCAGTGCCTTTGGCATGAGAGCTGGATTTGATGTGGACTAAAGTCACTTTCCTCGGGCTGTGCTGGCAGCTCTCACCTTGTCAGGAAATGGAGGGGCTAGAGCTGGTGCTGAGTGTGAGGTGTGACTTCTACCCTGTTCAGTGACAGTTACAGCCCTTTTGGGGTGGGGGTCTAAACCCAAGTTGCTGGAGGAGAAGTGCTACAGGTCAGGCCTGAGTTGGCTCTATTCCTCTCAAGTGTGTGTTTTTTCCTCTCCCTACAACCAGGACCCTTGCCCCAGAGAGGGAGAGTGCTGAGGCAAGTGGGGCCCGTATGGGCTGTCAGCTCATGTAGGCTACAGAGGTCCCATGTGCTGCTTGTGTAGGCACCTGCAGCGCCACTTAGAAGCAGCCTCTGGTGCAAGCCCCCTTTGTTCCTCACAGCCAGTCACTACCCCCAGCCTCTGCCGCCCCCTGCCCTGTTATGGAATCCCTTTGCAGGGCAGGCTGGGTTGCATGACCCCTTGGCGCCTATGGGGGCAGGGGGGCGAGCTGTGGTGGAATGGCCGTTGTCAGAGATCTGGGCTCCTTCTGAGGTGTTGCTTGAGTAAGTGCCAAAATGGCCACGACCATCCCACGCAAGCTCTGCCCCAGGACCAGCTCTCCCCTGGGTCCCATGTTTAAGTCTTTTCTCACGCCCTCACCCCCAGTCATGGCTGTCCCAGGTCCAGTGCCTCTCTGTGACATGGAGTGAGCTGGATCGGGGTGTGCAGTGAGGCTGTTGCAGAAACCTGGCAGCCACTAGGGCAGAGCTCTCTCTGCACTTCCTTGGGGGCAAGGCTTTGTACCTGTGGTCCTCACAAGTGGAGTTCGTACTTCCCACAGTCCTTCTGTTAGTCCCAGAAGTCTTCCAACCAGCCAAGTGGGGTTATCTCCATGTAGGACCCCAGGACTGGGCATCCAATCTGTAGCTTGAACTGCTTACTCTACAGGGTGGGTGTCTGCCTGTGTAATTTCCCTTTTCCTCTGAGACCCCTCCCAGGGAAACAGGTCCCAACCCAATTGCTTTTCTTCCCTTTCTACCCGATTACATGTGTATCTTTCTTATAGCCTTGGTTGTACAGGAGTCCTTGTGCCAATTTCCAGTTAGTTTTCAGTGAGGATTGTTCCACACACAGAGGTATTTTTGATGTTTTCGTGGTGGGAGGTGAGTTCCATATCCTCCTACTCCGCCATCTTGACCTGAATTGTCTATCAACTTTTAAGTCTATGAAGTATTTATTGACTTGAAATTATTTTAACATGTGATAGTACATGCATTCATACTCTCCCAAAGTTAAACTTGTATATATATTGTGTTTACCTGCCAAACAATTAACATTATATGGATCAAGAAATAGATGGATAGACGATAGGCAGACAGAAGTTTGGATTTCATATGCTTGCAACTCTAGACCTAATCTTTACCTTTGTCTCCTCTGCTCTGTGCCTTCGGACTTTGGCTTGCATTGACTCATCAATGGGCTCCCTTGCAGTTGTTTTTCTCTAAGAGGAACAAGGGCAGGAGATTGGAGGGGGCAAAGAGAGTGATTTGGGAATATTTATATCCCTGCCTCCCAAACTGCAGAGACTCAGAAGTCTGGCTATCTCTCTTGACCAAAGGTCTCAGCTCATTTAGGTCTCAGCCCTATCAACAGAATCTTCTTTGTCAACAGTTTCCAGTAACAGTTCACTCCCTTCTCAGCATAGAATGTTAAAGGGGCCCCACTGTAACTAAGCCTAGAATTCTGCACTTTCCCTTGTAATTCTGTTTTGCCCAAATATTGTATGTCTTTCTGACAATTCTTCTTAATGTATACTAATTTGAGTGTTCATCTGTTTTCTCTTGGAATCCTAAGTACAATAGATGGATAGAGAGTTCTTAATCACTGGAATCCACTGGTGCTAGTGGGATTGTATTTTTAAATCCCCGTTATGTCTATACTTGGTGATGTTGCCAGACTTTTAGTGCATTTGTCTTCCATTTGATTACTGTGTATGTTAATAAGTATAGCACTGAGAAGAATACTTTATAGCCATTTTGTGTTTATTAGCTGTCAGGCATTACATTAAAAGGCTTGAGCATATTAGCTTACAGCAGCCCTATGAAATAAATACTATAATTATCCCCTTTTAGAGATTAAGAAAGTGGGACTTGCAAAGGTCAAGTGACTTTCCCAAGGTCATACAGCTGGTTAGTGGTACAGTAACTGAGATTTTAAACCAAGGCATCAAGACTCCATGCTTTTAACCACTAAACAGTATTGTGTAGGTATTGCTGTACTTTACTAGATAAGTATGACAACAGACAGAATAAAATTAGTTAGAAAAAAAGTACTTAGTACAATGTAGTTGCCTACTATAGATGTTATTTAATGTTAAAATTTTCATGAGAATTGAATTGTAGTGACGGTTAAAAAAAGAGTACACTTTGAACAATCTTTAAAAGAAATATGAGGCACTGTATCACACAGTAATATACACACATAAATGGTGTAAAAATTTTAAAACCTAAAGAATTGTAACTGACACTTAAGAAAAAAAATCTATCCATATTTTTAGAAGCCTTTAAAGTAATGTATATTTAGGGCCCATAGAAAAACTAAATAAAACCAGAATTTTGTACAGAATTGGTTATCTGCTCTCATACAAAGTGTGGTAAGTAAATTTTTTTTGCTAAATAATCACTTAAAGGAAAAAAATGAATCATAAAACTTGAAGTCTTACAGCAATAAGCAACAACCTATATGGGAGTACAGAGTATGTATTTTTTGCACAGAGTTCCAGTTTTTTCCTTTGTACTTATTCTATTAAATTAAGAAATTCATAGGAAAAATTTTGTTGTGTTGATACCCCTTCCAATATAATGAAAACAGGGTGTCCTCTGGTTCTAGTCTAATTTTTCTTGTTGAATGTAGGTGTGAGGGTAAGGATTAATTCATAATATAGGCATGCCTGATTTTATTGCTCAACTTAGATACTGTGAATTTTACAAAGTAAAGGTTTGTGATAACCCTGCATCAAGCAAGTCTATTGGTGCGATTTTTCTAGCAGAGTTTGCATACCTCGTGTCTCTGTGTCACATTTTGATAATTCTTACAATATTTCAAACTTTATTATTATTATTATTATATTTGTTACGGTGATCCGTGATCATTGATGTTACTGTAGTGGTTGTTTGAGGGTGCCACAAACAAGACCCTTAAAAGACGGCAAACTTAATTGATAAATATTGTGTGCGTTCTGACTGCTCCACCAACCAGCCTTTCCCTCCCATCTTCCCCTCGTATCCGGCCTCTCTATTCCCTGAGACACAACGATATTGAAATTAGGCCAGTTAATAAGCCTAAAATGACCTCTTAAGTGTTCAAGTTAAAGGAAGACTTGCATGTCTCTCATTTTAAATAAAAAGCTAGAAATGATTAAGCTTCATGAGGAAGGCATGTCTAACCTAGTTGATAAAGAAGCGACAAGTTTTGGGAAGATTGACTCCAATTCTGAAAGTTCTATTGTGGGTAAGATGCTGTCAAACACCGTTGCATGCTACAGAGAAATCGTTCATGAAAGGAAGAGTCAATCAATGTAGGAAAGGTCACTGGTGTCTTATTTTAAGAAATGGCCACAGCCATCCCGGACTTCAGCAGCCATCACCCTGAGCAGTCAGCAGCCCTCCACAAGCAAAGACCTCCCCCAGCAAAAAGATGTGACTTGCTGCAGGCTCAGATGACGGTCAGCATTTTTTTAGCAATAAAGTATTTTTAATTAAGGTATATACATTGGTTTTTAGACGTCATGCTATTGCACACCTAATAGGCTATATTATATTATAAATATAACACTTATATGTGCTGAGAAACCAAAACATTTGTGTGATTCACTTTATTGTGATACTTGCTTTATTGTGATGGTCTGGAACTGAACATTCAATATCTCCAAGGTATACCTGTATTATTCTGTCCAGCTGAATTTATTATATTCAGATAAGCTGACTAGATATAAAAATAGCTATTCTTAAAGGGGCAGAATGGTATTTGTGTTGGTCATACTAATTGGTATAGCTACTATTTAATCAGGTAGAAAGCGTAACAGTCTAAAGCAAATGTTTAAATTGTTTCCTTTAATGAGGGAAATTCTACCTTTGTAAATGGCATTTATATGTGTGAGGAATGAGTGAGAAGTATAGCAGATGAACTTCAGAGATGGTCCAAACTAAATAATTTTGAGTCTTAATTCTAGTCTTAGAATCATTGACAGAGAGAGAGTACATGTTCTTCTCAACTTTTCAGATGATTGGGGAAAAAGTGCTTCTTAATTGCATTGCATGCATCAGTTTTCCACATTTTCAAACATTATTCATAAATCAGTTTGCTCCAAATCAGTTAAAAATTAAACATTTTCTTTGAGAAAAAAAAAAAGAGAAACAAACCTACAGCAACAATAACAACAATAATAAAGCTATTTACTACTGGGAGAGGTCCGAGAGGCCTTTACTATTTTTCAGGGTTAGGAAAAACAGCAGATGCTATCAAAAGTTCAAGACCAAGGACACGGAGAAGTACACCTGCTACAAACAGCAAGAGTGTTCCTCCTTCCATTCCCTGCCTCAGCTTCTCCCTACAGCACATACTTCCCTACTTAGACACACATTTTGTTTAAATTCATATATCTCAGTGCCATCTGAATTGTGAATCCCGTCTTGGTTTCTCCTACTGTAGAATCGAATTAAGAAGTTAGCAAGTGTACTATTCTGGTTCTAAACAACAGCAACTTAAACCAGGAAGGCTGAGAAGCATGAATCCTATGTCAAACTCTCTAGAAAAAGTCTATAAATTCTTAGTGTAGTCTCTTCTAATGCTTAAGCCACCTTTACTGTCATGACAGTCTTTCTTATTTCTGGATTCTTCATAATGGAGCTCATTTTCTCTTGTTCTGTCAGCACAGCTGAAAGATGGTTGATCACCATTTTCTGTCTAACAGTCCTTTCAGTTTAGTTTCTATTCATAGAATTGAAGTTTTTTCACTTCTTTTGCCTTTTCCAGAATGAGCAATCCAATTGTTCCAGTTATTCTTTTATTTGACATTTTCAACTTTTTATCTCTAATTGAAACTCTTTATCTTGTTCATATTTTTATTTGTTTGGATGACATCCAGAGTTCTGAGTTGGGGTGCTGTGCTTTTTCTTATTTACTAAGTGAGTTCTTTAATTTGTGTTCCATTATAGTTTCAGTTTCCAGATTGCTATCCAAACCAAGGTTTTTTCTGAAATATTTTAATACTAATCTTTCATTGTGTAGATGTTGTTTTTTCCTTAAGTACCTTATGTTTGTGTCCTTTAACCTGTCTGTTTCAATTACCAAATATTCTAAAATTAACATTTCAATATTCTAGTTATTGTTTTCTCATATATACTCTCTTAAAAAGAGGTTTTTTAAAATGTTGGTCCGTGATTGGCTTGGCAATAAAATTTATCTCAAACATCCTATCTATGGTAAGGATCTATAAATATTTGCTTAATTTGGTCATCCATGACATTGTTAGTGATTTTCTGCATTAATACATAGAGGAAGATTGTGAGGATGTATCAGACTCATCACAAACTTGTGACAGAATTGAATAAAAGTGTCTATGATCTGGTCCCTTTTTTCTCAGATAGTTACTGAATTGTATGAATCAGTCTTAAGCATTGGTCCCTCAGTTATCTCTATCTATCTATCTGTCATCTGCCTCTGTATCATCTTCTACTTGCTACATTTCCTCCACTCTATCAAATTATTCATTTGATCATTAGAGATTAGGTTAGTGCATAGATTACTAAATCATTTTGGCTGTTAATTAAAATCCTGACCATTTAAGGCTAGTCACAAATTGATGTTGTAAAAACTTTACCTTGATGTGATTAGATATAAGAAAATTACCAATGGCTCATAATTTCTTTTATTTCTATGTTATGGAACATAAAGTAATAGTTGTCTTTTTATTTTAATAAGAATTTCTAGGTGTTTGATAATTTTTAAATTAATAAACTTTATTTTTTATAGCAGTTTTATGTTCACAGCAAAATTGTTTGGAAAGTACAGCGAATTCTGATATACGCCCATTCCCACACATGTCCAACCTCCCCCCACAATGAACATCTGTACTACAGTGGTATGTTTGTTACAATCAATGAACATACATTGACATATCATTATCGCCCCAAATCATTAATTTATATTAGGGTTCACTCTTGGCATTGTACATTCTGTGGATTTTAACAAATGCACAGTAACATGTATCCATTGTAATATCATACAGAATAGTTTCATTGTCCTAAAAATCCTCTGTACTCTGCCTATTTATCCCTCCCCCTCCCCCTTTACCCCTTGTAATCACTGCTCCTTTTCTTGTTTCCATAGATTTGTCTTTTCCTGAAGGTCATATAGTTGGAATCATACAGTATGTAGCCTTTTCAGATTGGCTTCTTTCACTTAGAAATATGCATTTAAATTTCCTTCATGTCTTTTCATGGCTGGAATGCTCATTTCTTTTCAGCACTGAATAATATTCCAGTGTTTGTATGTACCACAGTTTTGTTTATCCATTTACTTACTGAAGGTCATGTTGGTTGCTTCTAAGTTTTGGCAATTATTTCTATATTGCTTTACATTGTTGTGTTAGTTGCTCCTGTATAACAAAGTGAATCAGCTATATGTATACATATATCCCCATATCCCCTCCCTCTTGCGTCTCCCTTCTACCCTCTCTATCCCACCCCTCTAGGTGGTCACAAAGCACCGAGCTGATCTCCCTGTGCTCTGTGGCTGCTTCCCACTAGCTATCTATTTTACATTTGGTAGTGTACATATGTCAGTGCCACTCTCTCATTTCGTCTCAGCTTACCCTCCCCCCTCCCCATGTCCTCAAGTCCATTCTCTACGTCTGCATCTTTATTCCTGTCCTGGCCCTAGGTTCTTCAGAACCATTTTTTTTTTTTTTTTTTAAGATTCCATACATATGTGTTAGCATACGGTATTTGGTTTTCTCTTTCTGACTTATTTCACTCTGGATGACAGACTCTAGGTCCATCCACCTCACTACAAATAACTCAATTTCACTTCTTTTTATGGCTGAGTAATATTCCATTGTATATATGTGCCACATCTTCTTTATCCATTTGTCTGTCAATGGGCATTTAGGTTACTTCTGTGACCTGGCCATTGTAAATAGTGCTGCAGTGAACACTGGGGTGCATGTGTCTTTTTGAATTATGGTTTTCTCTGGGTATATGCCCAGTAGTGGGATTGCTGGGTCACATGGTAGTTCTATTTTTAGTTTTTTAAGCAACCACCATACTGTTCCCCATAGTGGCTGTATCAATTTACATTCCCACCAACAGTGCAAGAGGGTTCCCTTTTCTCCACACCCTCTCCAGCATTTGTTGTTTGAAGGTTCTCTGATGATGCCCATTCTGAACAGTGTGAGGTGATACCTCATTGTAGTTTTGATTTGCATTTCTCTAATAATTAGTGATGTTGAGCAGCTTTTCATGTACCTCTTGACCATCTGTATGTCTTCTTTGGAGAAATGTCTATTTAGGTCTTCTGCCCATTTTTTGATTGGGTTGTTTGTTTTTTTAATATTGACCTGCATGAGCTGTTTATATATTTAAGAGATTAATCCTTTGTCCGTTGATTCATTTGCAAATATTTTCTCCCATTCTGAGGGTTGTCTTTTCATTTTGTTTATAGTTTCCTTTGCTGTGCAAAAGCTTTTAAGTTTCATTAGGTCCCATTTGTTTATTTTTGTTTTTATTTCCATTACTCTAGGATGGGAGTCAAAAAAGATGCTTCTGTGATTTATGTCAAAGAATGTTCTTCCTATGTTTTCCTCTGAGAGTTTTACAGTGTCTGGTCTTACATTTAGGTCTCAAATCCATTTTGAGTTTATCTTTGTGCATGGTGTTAGGGAGTGTTCTAATTTCATTCTTTTACATGTAGCTGTCCAGTTTTCCCAGCACCACTTATTGACGAGACTGTCTTTTCTCCATTGTATATCCTTGCCTCCTTTGTCATAGATTAGTGGACCATATGTGCATGGGTTTATCTCTGGGCTTTCTATCCTGTTCCATTGATCTATATTTCTGTTTTTGTGACAGTACTGTATTGTCTTGATTACTGTAGCTTTGTAGTATAGTCTGAAGCCAGAGAGTCTGATTCCTCCAGCTCTGTTTTTTTCTCTCAAGATTGCTTTGGCTATTCGGGGTCTTTTGTGTCTCCATACAAATTTTAAGATTTTTTGTTCTAGTTCTGTAAAAATGCCGTTGGTATTTTGATAGGGATTGCATTGAATCTGTAGATTGCTTTGGGTAGTATAGTCATTTTCACCATATTGATTCTTCCAATCCAAGAACATGGTATATCTGTTTGTGTCATCTTTGATTTTTTTCATCAGTGTCTTATAGTTTTCTGAGTATAGGTCTTTTACCTCCATAGGTAGGTTTATTCCTAGGTATTTTATTCTTTTTGTGCAATGGTGAATGGGATTGTTTCCTTAATTTCTCTTTCTGATCTTTCATTTTTAGTGTATAGTAATGCAAGAGATTTCTGTACATTAATTTTGTATCCTGCAACTTTACCAAATTCATTGCTTAGCTCTAGTAGTTTTCTGGTGGCATCTTTAGGATTATCTATGTATAATATCATGTCATCTGCAAACAGTGACAGTTTTACTTCTTCTTTTCCTATCTGTATTCCTTTTATGTCTTTTTCTTCTCTGATTGCCATGGCTAGGACTTCCAAAACTATGTTGAATAATAATGGTGAGAGTGGACAGCCTTGTCTTGTTCCGGATCTTAGAGGAAAGGCTTTCAGGTTTTCACCATTGAGAATGATGTTTGCTGTGGGTTTGTCATATATGGCTTTATTATGTTGAGGTAGGTTCCCTCTGTGCCCACATTCTGAAGATATTTTATCATAAATGAGTGTTGAATTTTGTCAAAAGCTTCTTCTGCATCTACTGACATGATCATATGGTTTTTATTCTTCAGTTTGTTACTATGGTGTATCACATTGATTGATTTGCGTGTATTGAAGAATCCTTGCGTCCGTGGGATAAATCCCACTTGATCATGTTGTATTATCCTTTAAATATGTTGTTGGATTCTGTTTGCTAGTATTTTGTTGAGGATTTTTGCACCTATATTCATCAGTGATATTGGTCTGTAATTTTCCTTTTTTTTGTAGTATCTTTGTCAGGTTTTGGTATCAGGGTGACATTGGCCTCATAGAATGAGTCTGGGAGTATTCCTTCCTCTGCAATTTTTTGAAAGAGTTTGAGAAGGATGGCTGTTAGCTCTTCTCTAAATGTTTGATAGAATTCACCTGTGAAGCTGTCTGGTCCTGGACTTTTGTTTGTTGGAAGATTTTTAATCACAGTTTCAATTTCATTACTTGTGATTGGTCTGTTCATATTTTCTATTTCTTCCTGGTTCAGTCTTGGAAGCATACAACTTTCTAAGAATTTGTCCATTTCTTCCAGGTTGTCCATTTTATTGCCATAGCTTTGCTTGTAGTAGTCTCTTATGTGCTTTGTATTTCTTTGTATTTCCATTGTAACTTCTCCTTTTTCATTTCTAATTTTATTGAGTCTCCTCCCTCTTTTTCTTGAAGAGTCTGGATAAAGGTTTATGAATTTTGTTTATCTTCTCAACCATCTTTTAGTTTCTTGATCTTTGCTATTGTTTTCTTTATTTCTATTTCATTCACTTCTGCTCTGATCTTTATGATTTCTTTCCTTCTGCTAACTTTGGGTTTTGTTTGTCCTTCTTTCTCTAGTTCCATTACGTGTAAAGTTAGAGTGTTTAATTGAGATTTTTCTTGTGTTGAAGTAGGATTGTATTGCTATAAACTTTCCTCTTAGAACTGCTTTTGCTGCATCCCATAGGTTTTTAGATCATCGTGTTTTCATTGTCATTTGTCTCTAGGTATATTTTGATTTCCTCTTTGATTTCTTCAGTGATCTCTTGGTTATTTAGTAACGTATTGTTTAGCCTCCATGTGTTTGTATTTTTTACGTTTTTTTCCCCTGTAATTGATTTCTAATCTCATAGTGTTGTCGTCAGAAAAGATGCTTGATATGCTTTCAGTTTTCTTAAATTTACCAAGGCTTGATTTGTGACCCAGGATATGCTCTGTCCTGGAGAATATTCCATGTGCACTTGAGAAGAAAGAGTAATCTGCTGTTTTTGGATGGAATGTCCTATGAATATCAATTAAATCTATCTGGTCTATTGTGTCATTTAATGCTCTGTTTCCTTATTAATTTTCTGTCTGGATGATCTGTCCATTGGTGTAAGTGAGGTGTTAAAGTCCCCCACTATTATTGTGTTACTGTCGATTTCCTGTTTTATGGCTGTTAACGTTTGCCTTATGTATTGAGGTGCTCCTATGTATGGTGCATATATATTTATAATTGTTATATCTTCTTAGATTGATCCCGTCATCATTATGTAGTGTCCTTCCTTGTCTCTTGTAACATTCTTTATTTTAAAGTCTATTTTGTCTGATATGAGAATTGCTATTCCAGCTTTCTTTTGATTTCCATTTTCATGGAATATCTTTTTCCATCCCCTCACTTTCAGTTTGTATGTATCCCTAGGTCTGAAGTGGGTCTCTTGTAGACAGTGTTTATATGGGTCTTGTTTTTGTATCCATTCAGCGAGCTGGTGTCTTTTGGTTGGAGCATTTAATCCATTCACATTTAAGCTAATCATCGATATGTATGTTCCTTGGTTTTGGGTTGTTTTTGTAGGTCCTTTTCTTCTCTTGTGTTTCCTGCCTAGAGAAGTTCCTTTAGCATTTGTTGTAGAGCTGGTTTGGTGGTGCTGAATTCTCTTAGCTTTTGCTTGTCTGTAAAGCTCTTGATTTCTCTGTTGAATCTGAATGAGATCCTTGCCAGATAGAGTAATTTTGGTTGTACATTCTTCCCTTTCTTCGCTTTAAATATATCTTGCCACTCCCTTCTGGCTTGTAGAGTTTCTGCTGAGAAATCAGCTGTTAACCTTATGGGAGTTCCCTTGTATGTTATTTGTCATTTTTCCTTGTTGCTTTTATTAATTTTTCTTTGTCTTTAATTTCTGTCAGTTTGATTACTCTGTGTCTCAGCATGTTTCTCCTTGGGTTTATCCTTCCTGGGACTCTCTGCACTTCCTGGATTTGGGTGGCTATTTCCTTTCCCCTGTTAGGGAAGTTTTCAACTATAATCTTTTCAAATATTTTCTCGGGTCCTTCTCTCTCTCTTCTCCTTCTGGGACCCCTGTAATGTGAATGTTGGTGTATTTAATGTTGTCTCTTTAACGAGGTCTCTTAGGCTGTCTTCACTTCTTTTCATTCTTTTTTCTGTATTCTGTTCCATGGCAGTGAATTCCACCATTCTGTCTTCCAGGTCACTTATCCGTTCTTCTGCCTCAGTTATTCTTCTATTTATTCCTTCTAGTGTATTTTTCATTTCAGTTATTGTATTGTTCATCTCCGTTTGTTTGTTCTTTCGTTTTTCTAGGTGTTTGTTTGTTCTTTAATTCTTCTCGGTCTTTGGAAACATTTCCTGCATCTTCTCGATTTTTGCCTCTATTCTTTTTTTCCAAGGTTCTGGATCATCTTCACTATCATTATTCTGAATTCTTTTTCTGGAAGGTTGCCTATCTCCACTTCATTTAGTTGTTTTTCTGGGGTTTTATCATGTTCCTTCATCTGGAACATAATACTCTGCCTTTTCATTTTGTCTGTCTTTCTGTGAATGTGGTTTTCATTCCACAGGCTGCAGGATCGTAGTTGTTGCTTCTGCTGTCTTCCCTCTGGTGGATGAGGGTATCTAAGAGGCCTGTGCAAGCTTCCTGATGGGAGGGACTGGTGGTGGGTAGAGCTGGGTGTTGCTCTGGTGGGCAGAGCTCAGTAAAACTTTAATCCGCTTGTCTTCTGATGGGTGGTGCTGAGTTCCCTCTCTGTTGGTTGTTTGGCTTGAGGCAACCCAGCACTCTTTGGTGGGGCTAATGGTGGACTCTGGGAGGGCTCACGCCAAGGAGTACTTCCCAGAACTTTTGCTACCAGTGTCCTTGTCCCCATGGTAAGCCACAGCTGCCCCCCGCCTCTGCAGGAGATCCTCCACCACTAGCAGGTAAGTCTGGTTCAGTTTCCTACGGGGTTACTGCTCCTTCCCCCTGGTTACTGATGCTCACACTGCTTTGTGTGTGCCCTCCAAGAATGGAGACTCCTCCAAGAGTGGAGTCTCCCCCAGTCCTGTTGAAGTCCTGCAGTCAAATCCCACTAGCCTTCAAAGTCTGATTCTCTGGGAATTCCTCTTCCCCTTGCCAGACCCCCAGGTTGGGAAGCCTGACGTGGGGCTCAGCACCTTCACTCCAGTGGGTGGACTTCTGTGGTATAATTGTTCTCCAGTTTGTGAATCACCCACCCAGTTGTTATGGGATTTGATTTTATTGTGATTGCGTCCTGTCTACTGTTTCGTTGAAGCTTCTCCTTTGTCTTTGGTTATGGGGTATCTTTTTTGGTGAGTTCCAGTGTCTTCCTGTCGATGATTGTTCAGCAGTTAGTTGTGATTCCGGTGCTCTCACAAGAGGGAGTAAGCACATGTCCTTCTACTCCGCCATCTTGAACCAATCTCCAGATATGTCTTTTGCAAACACATTCTCCCAGTCTGTGCTTGCTTTCTCCTTCACTTAGCATTGACTTTTATAGAAAAGAAATTTTTAATTTTAATAAAGTCCAACTTATCAATTGTTCCTTTCATGGATTGTGCTGCTGTTATTGAAACTAAAAAGTCATTGCCATACCCAAGATCATCTACGTAGTCTCCTGTGTTATCTTCTAGGAGGTTTTATAGTTTTGCATTTTACACTTAGATCTATGATTCATTTTCAGTTAATTAGTATGCAGGATGTAAGGTCCAGTTGGCCCAGCAACATTTGTTGAAATGACTCTCTTTCCTCCATTGTATTGTCTTTGCTCCCTTGTCAAAGATCAATTGAGTATGTATACATGGGTCTATTTCTGGACTCTCTATTCTGTTCCATTATGTTTAGTTGTCTGTTCTTTTGCCCATACCACACTATCTTGATTAATGTAGCTTTGTAGTAAGTCTTGAATTTGGGTAGTGTCATTCCTCTGGCTTTGTCCTTTGACTTCAATATTTAGTTGGCTATTCTGGGTTTTTTGCCTCTCCATATAAGCTTTAGAATCAGGTGATATCCATAAAATAACCTGCTGGGATTTTGATTGCAGTCTATAGATCAAGTTGGGAAGTACTGACATCTTGACCATATTGAGTCTTCCTATCCATGAACATGGAATATCTCTATTTGTTTAGTTTTTCTTTAATATGTTTTATCAAAGTGTTTTTGTTTTCCTCTTAGAGATCTTGGACATATTTTTTTTAGATTTGTACCTAACAATTTCATTTTTGGAGTGCTGATGTAATTGATACTGTGTTTTTAGTTTCAAATTCCACTTGTCCATTGCTAATATATAGAAAAGCAATTGGCTTTTATACATTACCCTTGTATCTTGCAATGTTGCTATAGTCACTTATAAGTTCCAGATGGTTTTTTGTCAGTTATTTTGGATTTTCAATATACATGAGCATGCCATCTGTGAACAAAGACAGTTTTATATCTTACTTTCCAGTCAGTATTCCTTCCCCCTCCCCTCAATTTCATGTCTTATGGCATTAGCTAGAACTTCCAGTATGATGTTGAAAAGTGGTGATGAGCGAGTACATCCTTTTCTTGTTCCTGATCTTAGTGAGAAAGTTTCAGGTTTCTCAGTATTAAGTATGAGATTAACTATAGTTTTTTAATCAATTTTTTAATCAAATGTTCTCCTCTTTCCAGTATGCTGAGTTTTTTTGTTTTTTGTTTTTTATGTTGAAAGGGTGTTAGAGTTTATCAAGTGTTTTTTCTGTATCTGTTGATATGTTCAAGATTCTTTAGCCTAATATGATGTATTTCATTAATTGATTTTCAAACCAGTCTTGCATACCTGGGATAAGTCTCATTTGGTCATAGAGTATAATTCTTTTTATATATAGTTGGAATTTGTTAAGGATTTTTGCATCTATGTTCATGAGAAATATTGGTGTATGATTTTTTTTCTCTAATCTTTATCTGGTTTTGATATCAGTGTGATGCTAACCTCATAAAATTAGTTAGGAAGTATTTATTCTGCTTCTATCCTCTGAAAAAATATTGTATAAAATTGGTATAATTTTTCTTTAAATGTTAGTGGAATTCATCTGTGAACTTATCTGGGTGTTCTGGTGCTCTCTCTTTTGGAAGATTATTAATTATTGATTCAAGTTCTAAATGGATATAGGCCTATTCACATTGCAGAAGTCACATAAGAAGAAATAGACTGTGTCTTTACAGGAATTGGTCCATTTCATCTAGCTTGGCTTATTTAATTCAATGAATATTTTCAAATGTACATAACTTACCAGGTACCATTCTAAGCCTTAGGGATACAGAAAAGAACAAAAAAGATACTGTCCCTGTGTTAAATGAGCTTACATACTTATGGGTGGAAATAGAAAATCAGTAACTGATTGATTAGCAAGATCTTTATTTGGGGGTGATATAAAGAGAATGAGAGAGTAGGTAATTTATTCCCTTGTATTTAGAATTCAGAGAAGGTTTCTTAAGGAAGTGCATTTGTACTGAGACCTATGTGACAAAAAGGAACTAGTTTTTCAAGCTGGAAGATCTATGAGTGTAGTGATCAAGGCAGTGTAAACTCCAAATAAAAGGTTTACTGTGGAATCAACTTGGCATAGTAAAACAAAAGAAAGAAGGTCATGTATGTGGAGTGTATTACAGATAGTTATGTTTTTACATCTGTAATGTCTAGTTTTCCATGAGGTTCAAACTTTTCTAGGAGGTTTAAGAAAAATATTCTCTAAATATATATTAAACTTTTGTGGCCTCAGACCATTCAGACATCCTACAGTTAACACCATATAATTATTTCTTAAATAAGTATGTACAATAAAAGTTACCTATAAAATATATAATATTTAGAACCAGATTCAAATTATTTTATATTTCTTTGTTTTTAGTATATAGAATTCTGATATAAAATTAATAACATAATATCAAAAGATAACATTAATTCACTACTGAAGATAAGATACTAAGCTCAAAATTTTCTATGGTTTATCTTATTTATCAAGTCTATTTTACTGATAGAAAAAATAGAGCCTTAATGAGATTAAAATAACTGGTCAAAGTTCATATCATAAAAAAAGGTAAAATTAGAATTCTTATGGTAGGCACCTTGTTTTTAGATCCTTAATTTTTAAGTACAAATCTATGGTCCCTCCAGTCTGATAAACATAAGTCACGGTAAGGCAAGCAATCACATTGTCAGAATTTCTAATACTGTAATTTGATTTGAAATTCTTTTATTTTGTGACTTTGTATCTAATACAGTATTGTGCTTAATATTTTAATATTTTCATTGATGCTATCTTGTAAATGTATATTTTGGTATACGTGGATTGATAATTCTTTTTAATTTTATTATAAATGGGAACAAATTTGAAAAATTCTCAATTGTGTTATAGATTTACTAAAAGAAGTCAATTTAATATTCATTTATTTGAAATGCATTTTATAGCTAGTTTTTCTATTATCTATCTATTCCACTAAGTTTGCGCTTCTCTAACTGAAATACTCTTTGTTCTAGGATATTAGCTATATTCTTCATCTAGCTAATATGCCTTTGAAATATGTATATATATACATGTACACATGTATATATATATGAGTCATCCTGACATATCACATTTTTATTAAAATTTAGGGGAAATGTATCTTTACAATAAATTACACATCAATATATTATTGAATAGAATGCAAATTATGAAAAATTTTCAAAATAAGAGATTTCAAAGAAATTTTATGTGTGTGATAGGCAGTTTCTGATTGTTCCCCAACCCTCTCTGCCTGAACTTCTCACTCTTTTCTATCATTAAATTTATTTAGATACAAGAATTTGAGAACTACTGCATCTAGAAATTTCTTTAATCTATGATTTACATTATTGAAGTTTTCCAAACTATTAAAAGAGAAGATGCTGAAGTTCAAAAACATGAATGTCATTAAGCAGCCATGGTTAAGTTAGTGTAGTCTGTTTCTCCCATTATAAGATAGATGAATTGAACAAAATAATCTATGACTTAGGTTATTATATACCAGACATTGGACTAAACACTATCACTAAAAAGCTCAGACTAGTTGTATTAATTAAAGTCTAAAGACGAATACAATGGATAATATAATTCAACTGTAAAACACTAACATTAATGGTATATTTTTTAAAAGGAATGACCTAATTTCTTAGATACAGAAGTAAAGCTAACCTAAGAAGAGCTATTTGGGACAAGAACAAATTTATAAGCTAGGACAAAACCTTATTAGAGACAAGGATTTCTATTTATAATTTGTTTGTATTGTCAATCTACCTTAATTTGATCTTCTTTTCTATTTTTATTTTTTGCAGTATATCTTATTTGGAGCAAAGTAAAATAGCACTTTGTACTTATAGAGCGTGTTTCATCAGAAAGGTTAATGTATTTTTCAAACTCATTAATTATTACATCATTCCCAGGGGCATGTAACATATTATATAGGTGAAGAAATTTAAAGCTGAGATTTATAAACAATTTTGCCCTATCACATTGAAATGACCAACCTTTAGCCCATGGTAGGTGCAAAATAGAGGTTCAACTAATATGAATATAAGTTGGGGAGTTGGGAGGGATCCAAATAAATATCTCCAACTAGACAATGTTGGTTAAAAAGAGGTAAACATGCTTCTGCACATAGCAAACATAATTCATCAAGGAAGACCTGATATTTGCAGTCATTTTAACTTAATATTTTGAGAAGAAATAGAAATTAGTGACTGCTAATCCTGATTTTGATGTAATTTGGGACAGAGGGTTAAACATTTAGATTTTAACTACTTTTACTTAAAATTGACTATTATTCAAATTATCTGTAAACTTTCTAGTAAAGAATCTGATATGTTCAAAACTAATGGATCTACCCTTCTTTTAGAAGGAAGTTGGTTATCATAAAATTACAGAATACAGTGAAAATTCTGGTCCAAGCATTAAGAGGCAGAGTTATAACTAGAGTTATAATAGAGTTATACTAGAATAATTTTTCATTAAAAACAAAAGAAGTGGGTGTTCAAAAATACCTAGAGAGATTATGCATTAATAATTACTTGATAAAATATGCTATATAAAAAGAGGTTTTGCTGACTTCATGATCTTAGGGGAGTTATAGGATGGACCAGCCTTCCTACTTTTAATTTAAGAATACTTTCTAAATATTGTACCAATTTTCATTTATTTTTAAGAGAAAAATGCACAGATAGTAGGTATAAATAATTCAGAAAATTAGTATGAATGCATTATTTTAAAAGGCATTTTAAGGAAAACTCATGGCTTGTTTGGATGTAAGAATTATATAAAGTGATTACAATGTTCTTTTCTCATGAATATGTCAAAACAGGAAACTCACAAGCATTTTAAGAGTGCCATTCCTGAATCTTATCACTAGCTTATGGTGAGTCTTCTTATAAATATTTTCAACATTTTTATAAGTAATATTCTCTATTCCTATTGCCTGTATTAAATGGCAAGAAAATAAATAGTTTTTCTATGACATTTGGCCCAGAATTTTTGGAATGAGGTAAGGAGAAAAAAATTACACTCAGAAATTCCTTCTTGCCTCCACTGAGTTTGCCACAGAAGGTGTAGAGGGTGAAACACCAAGAATATTGTTCAAGGTTACATCAGAGCCCTTGAGTTCTGGGACAGTCTTCAGGAGCTCTCAGTTTCCCTACTTACAAGCCACTAGCTCCTTCTGTCAAATCACAAGGTTTTAGTCTTTTATAGAGCAGCTGCCTGGATCAAACACTTTGTGCCTCTTCACTTAAAGTTATAAGACTGTCCAGCAGTGTTCTTACTAAAATGTGTTAGAAACATTGTATTTATTCATCTATCTATCCATCTATCTATTTATTTTTGTATTGAAGTATAGTTGATTTACAATGTTGTGTTAGTTTCAGGTGTACAGCAAAGTGATTCAGTTATACATATACATATATATATATATTATTTTTCAGATTCGTTTCCCTTGTAGGTTATTACAAAATATTGAGTATAGTTCCCTGTGCTATACAGTGGGCCCTTGTTGGTTATTTATTATACATACAGTGGTGTGTATATGTTAATCCCAAACTCCTAATTTATCTCTACCCACCTCCCCTTTGGTAACCATAAGTTTGTTTCCTATGTCTGGGGGTCTATTCTGTGTATGAGTTCATTTGTATCTTTTTTTTTTTTTAGGTTCCACATTTAAGCGATATTGTATGATATTTGTCTTTGGCTTACTTCACTTAGTATGATCATCTCTAGGTCCATCTATGTTGCTGCAAATGACATTATTGCATTCTTTTTTATGGCTGAGTAATATTGCATTGTGTGTGTGTGTGCATGTGTGTGTGTGTGTATACACCACATCTTCTTTATCCATTCATCTGTCAATGGACATTTAAGTTGCTTCCAGGTCTTGGCTATTAAAAATAATGCTGCAAAGAACATTGGGGTGCATGTATCTTTTCAAATTAGAGTTTTCTCTGGGTATATGCCCAGGAGTGGGATTGCAGGATCATATAGTATCTCAATCTTTAGTTTTATAAGGAACCTCCATACTGCTTTCCATAGTGGCTGTATCAATTTACATTCCCACCAACAGTGCAAGAGGGTTCCCTTTTCTCCACACCCTCTGCAGCATTTGTTGTTTGGAGATTTTCTAATGATGCCCATTCTAACTAGCGTGAGGTGATACCTCATTGTAGCTTTGATTTTCATTTCTCTAATAATTAACAATGTTGTGCATCTTTTCATGTGCCTTTGGCCATCTGTATGTCTTCTTTGGAGAAATGTCTATTTGGATCTTCTGCCCATTTCCATTTTTTGATTGGGTTCCTTGTTGTTGTTGTTGTGGGGTTTTTTTTGATGTTGAGCTGTATGAGCCATTTGTATATTTTGGAGATTAATCCCTTGTTGGACACATGGTCACATCATTTGCAAATATTTTCTCCTGTTCTGCAGGTTGTCTTTTCATTTTGTTTATGGTTTCCCTTGCTGTGCAAAAGCTTTTAAGTTTAACTAGAACCCATTTGTTTATTTTTGTTTTTATTTCCATTACTCTAGGAGACAGATCCAAAAAGATACTGCTGCAATGTATGTCAAAGAGTGCTCTGCCTATGTTTTACTCCAGGAGTTTTATAGTATTTGGTCTTACATTTAGGTCTTTAATCCATTTGGAGTTTATTTTTGTATATGGTTTGTAGAGAATGTTCTATTTTCATTTTTGTACATGTAGCTGTCCAGTTTTCCCAGCACCACGTATTGAAGAGATTGTCTTTTCTCCATTGTATATTCTTGCCTCCTTTGTCATAGATGAATTGACCATAGGTGTGTGGGTTTATTTCTGGGCTTTTATCCTATTCTGTTGATCTATAAATCTGCCTTTATGTCAGTACCATACTGTTTTGATTACTGTAGCTTTGTAGTATAGTCTGAAATCAGGGAACCTAATTCTTCCAGCTTTGTATTTCTTTCCCAGGATTGCTTTGGCTATTCAGAGTCTTTTGTGTTCCTATACAAATTTAAAATTTTTTTGTTCTAGTTCTGTGAAAAATGTCATTGGTAATTTGATAGGGATTGCATTGAATCTGTAGACTGCCTTGGGTAGTATATTCATTTTGACAATATTGATTCTTCAAATCCAAGAACACAGTGTATCTTTCCATCTGTTTGTGTCATCTTTGATTTCTTTCATTAGTATCTTGTAGTTTGTGGAGTACAGGTCTTTTGCCTCCTTAGGTAGGTTTATTCCCAGGTATTCTTTTTGATATGATAGTAAATGGGATTGTTTCCTTAATTTCTCTTTCTGATCTTTCATTGTTAGTTTATAGATATGCAACAGATTTCTGTTTATTAATTTTGTATCATGCAACTTTACCAAATTCATTCATGAGCTCTAATAGTTTTCTGGTAGCATCTTTAGGATTTTCAATGTATAGTATCATGTCATCTGCAAACAGTGACAGTTTTACTTCTTTTCCAATTTGGATTCCTTTTATTTCTTTTTCTTCTCTGATTGCTGTGGCTAGGACTTCCAAAACTATGTTGAGTAAAAGTGGCAAGAGTGGGCATCCTTTTCTTGTTCCCAGTATTACAGAAAATGCTTTCAGCTTTTCACTGTTGAGTATGATGCTAGCTGTGAGTTTGTCATATATGGCCTTTATTATGTTGAAGTAAATTCCCTCTATGCCCACTTTCTGGAGAGTGTTTGTTTAATCATAAATGGATGTTGAATTTTATCAAAAGCTTTTTCTGGATCTATTGCGATCATATGGTTTTTATTCTTCAGTTTGTTAATGTGGTGTAGCACACTGATTTGCAGATATTGAAAAATCCTTGCATCCCTGGGATAAATCCCACTTGATCATGGTGTATGATCCTTTTATGTACTGTTGGATTTGGTTTGCTAGTATTTTGTTGAGGATTTTTGCATCTATGTTCATCAATGATACTGGCCTGTAATTTTCTTTTTTTGTGGTATCTTTGTCTGATTTTGGTATCAGGGTGACAGTGGCCTCATAGAATGAGTTTGGGAGTATTCCTTCCTCTGCAATTTTTTGGAAATAGTTTCAGAAGGATAGGTGATATCTCGTCTCTAAATGTTTGATAGAATTCACCTGTGAAGCCGTCTGGTCCTGGACTTTTGTTTATTGGGAATTTTTAAATCACAGATTCAATTTCAGTACTTGCGATTGGTCTGTTCATATTTTTCTATTTCTTCCTGGTTCAGTCTTGGGATATTGTACCTTTCTAAGAAGTTGTCCATTTCTTCTTGGCTGTCCATTTCATTGACGTATAGTTGCTTGTAGTAGTCTTTTATGGTCCTTCATATTGCTGTGGTGTCAGTTGTAAATTCTCCTTTTTCATTTCTTATTTTATTGATTTGGGCCCTCTCCCTTTTTTTCTTGATGATTCTGGCTAAAGGTTTTATTAATTTTGTTTATCTTTTCAAAGAACCAACTTTTTGTGTCATTAATCTTTTCTATTTTTTTTGTTTTTAGTCTCTATTTTTGCTCTGATCTTTATGATATTTCTTTCCTTCTACTTACTTTGGGTTTTGTTTGTTCCTTTATCTCTAGTTGCTTTAGGTGTAAGGTTTGGTTGTTTTTTTGAGATTTTTTTCTTATTTCCTGTGGTAAGCTTGTATTGCTATAAACTTCCCTCTTAGGACTGCTTTTACTGCATCCCATAGGTTTTAGATCGTTTTGTTTTCTGTCTGTCTTTCCAGTCTTGTAGCACTGATGGAACTTGCACAGTTTAGCCAGCCAAGGGAGAATGAAGATTGTAGCTTCAGCTGATAGATACCATAGATCCTCCTCCTAGCTCAGAACAGACAAGCAAATGAAAAATGTCCAGCTCTTAGCTAACCTTTGGTGAGAAAAAGAGGTGATCCCTGCATCCAGCCTGCAGCCTCTGAGTGGCTGTCTAAAAAATTAGCAACTCACTAGTTTTGGAGCTCTGATGATTTGGGAACAGTCCAGTCCCATGAGGGGAAAGCACTTAGTCTGGTAGATGCCAAAGATCCTCCCTCCTGGATCAGCACTGAGTGATGAGACAAAAACCACAGCTTCCTGATTCTTCCTGTGGAAGGAAGGAATTGATAGAAGCCCCCAGAATCTTATGCAGGGCTGACTGGTAGAGATCTTCTCCTGTATGTGGCCTGCTTGTGAAGACTGGGAGACATGCCTGCCTTGTCTAATGCACAGACTTCAACAGAGAGAGTTAAGGAAAATAATCAGACAAAGATGTTCCAAACAAAGGAAATCAATAAATCTCCAGAAACTGACCCTGTTGAAATGGAGTTATTTTGAATTTTCTATCAGGTAAGTCACATAACTGTCAAAGATGTTCATCAAAGTTAGGAGACCAATGCAAGAACAAAATGATAATCTCAATAAAGTGAGAGACTACACAATTGGGAAAAGTCTCTTTGACAAATAGTGTTGGGAAAACTGGGTATCCACATGCAAAAGTATATAATTTGACCGTTATCTTACAACATACACAAAATCAATTCAGAATGCATTAGTGACTTAAATTTAAGACCTGAAACTGTGAAACTCCTGGAAAAAAACATAGGAGAAGAGCTTCATGATATTGATCATGAATGATGTTGGTTGTGACACCAAAAGCACAGGCCAAAAAAACAACAACAACAAAAAAACAAGTGGGAGTATTGATACATCAAACTGAAAAGCTTCTATAAAGAAAATAATCAACAGTGAAAAGAAAACCTATGATATGGGAGTAAATATTTGTAAAACTTATACATGATAAGAGGTTATATCTCCAAAATATAATAAATTTTACAACTCAGAAAAAAACTAATAACCCAATTTAAAAATGAACTAAAGACTTAAATAGACATTTCTCCAAAGAAGATTTATATGACCAATGGGTCTATGAAAACATGCTCACATTAATCATAAGAGAGATGTAAATTGAAACCACAGTGAGATACCACCTCACACCTGTTGGGCTATTATCAGAAAAACAAAAGATAAGTGATGGTGGGAATGCAAAATGTTGCAGCAACTATGGAAAACAGTATGAGGTTCTTCAAAAAATTAAAAGTAGAACTACCATATGATCCAACAATCCCATTTCTGTGTATTTGTCCAGAAGAATTGAAATCAGAGTCTTGAAGAGAGAGAGTAACACTCTGTGTTCACTGCAGCACTATTCACTATTCACAGTAGCCAAGATGTGGAAACAACCTAAATGTCTATCAACAGATGAGTGGATAAGGAAAATGTAATATATACGTGCAATGAAATACTGTTCATCTTTTTATTTTTATTATTTTTTAAACATCTTTATTGGAGTATAATTGCTGTACAATGGTGTGTTAGTTTCTGCTTTATAACAAAGTGAATCAGTTAGTTATACATATACATATGTCCCCATATCTCTTCCCTCTTGCATCTCCCTCCCTCCCACCCCCCCATCCCACCCCTCTAGGTGGTCACAAAGCACCGAGCTGATCTCCCTGTGCTATGCAGCTGCTTCCCACTAGCTATCTATTTTACGTTGGGTAGTGTATATATGTCCATGCCACTCTCTCACTTTGTCCCAGCTTACCCTTCCCCCTCCCCGTATCCTCAAGTCCATTCTCTAGTAGGCCTGTGTCTTTATTCCCGTCTTGCCCCTAGGTTCTTCATGACCATTTGTTTTAGGTTCCATATATATGTGTTAGCATACGGTATTTATTTTTCTTTTTCTGACTTACTTCACTCTGTATGACAGTCTCTAAGTCCATCCACCTCTCTACAAATAACTCAGTTTCGTGAAGGAAATCCTGCCATTCATTCATGTGTGACAACATGAATGAACCTTGAAGACATTATGCTAAGTGAAATAAGCCTGCCACAGAAAGAAAAATACTGCATGATTCCACTTACGTGAGGTATCTAAAACAGTCAAATATTGTACATAGAAGCAAAGAGTTGAATAGTGGTTGACAGGGGCTAAGGAGAAGGGGAAATGTGGAGTTACTAATCAACAGGCATAAAGTTTCAGTTAAGAAATCATTCAAATAATCAGAAATTATCTTCTTTATCTTTAATGAGATAAATTTACCTCATCATGTGGCTATCAAATAGTTCTTTATAGGAGCAGAAGTGCCAGCTCCACATTTCTTTCTTTGCTTTTTGTATACAGTGATTGTGCAAGTAGACATGTGTTCAGTTAAGTATGTGTCATGTTATCTCCTATTAACTAAACTTACAGAATTTGTGCCCTTGTCAACCTTTCTGTGCCTCTGTTTGCTGGAGCCACTTAAAGCACATGGCATGATGGGTATTACCTAAAGAGATAAAGGGTTTGGGATGCCAATCTTAATTTCCTTCTTATAAAAATAATTTAAGATTCTAATATTGTCGTCCTTTCCCATACTAGTTCACCTTGAGCACCCTCCAGCATTCCCCAGAGAAACTTAAAGCCTGTGTAATTGGCTTCATATTGTTAGCTGTTGTCTATGTTCTTTTGGCTGTGGAGTGAAACAAGGTTTTGTAGTCTGCAAGGTTACACTCTCATGATGTAGGTAATGGTTTTCTCTCAGGAATATTCCTAACAATTTTCTTAGCACTGGGCTTAATACTTGAGCTTACTAAAATGAATTTACTAATCCATCTGTTCCTTTTATTTGAATTCAGGGGACTAGATATTACAATTCTGGATTCCTTTTTATTTATGAATTTATATTTTCCAAACAACATATGAAAATCAAATTCCAGTTATTGCCAAGGGAGATCCTAGTTGCTTTTGAAAATTTTTCAAATAAATTATTAAAATAATGGTGAGTCATACATGTTTTACCAATTCTAAAATCAATAATATTATCACATAATCATTCTCATTCATGTTATTTTATGAACCATTATTATAGGAACAGCATCCTATACTTTTAATGCAACTTATAGATTTTTATAAATAGTATCATATTTTAACATTTTTGAGAGTTGTTATTGACCTAAATGGAAACATCTCATTCTATCACTCTATGCTTTGGCCAGTGGGTATCATTAGCAAAAGTAAAGAAAGAAGGAAAGACTGAAAATGTAAAACACTAGAAGAAATATAACAAATCAAATTTTAACATTATTGCCCTCATCAGCAAAAGGTTTTACTACCTGTAACAAATCAATTGATAGATGGATAGATGAATTGACAGAGGAATGAATAAATAAATAAATGTTCAAAATGCTAGATGCATATACTTTAGTCACTCAAATTAACAAAAAATGTTTCATTTTATAAAAAGTCCCATTTTTATCACTGGTACCAAAGCAAAATCAGCTATATAATTTAGAAGTTTAGTTGATTTTGCTCTCACATAATTTCTATTTCTTCCTCAGTTTACCTAATAAAACATTATTTAGTTCTTTGTATTTTATTTTTGGAAAAAGTTAAACAGAAACATTTGAGCAGTATCACCAAATACAGACAATTTGTCTGTTGAAGCTTAATTATCTGGCATCGATATTGGATTTAAAAGATAGCAGGTAATTAATAATTAAATGTTGAATACATGGATTATTCTATTGATATAGAAATATACCTTAATATCACTGTTCTCTGAAAACAAAAAACTACTCCTAACTGAAAGAACATTTGTTCATTTATATCTGGATGGCTAAATCAAAACTTCCTAAGCTCAAGGAGCAGTTCATCTTTGTTCCTTGCTGTATGTTTAATGCCCAACACAGTGCCTGGCAAAGAGTGGCCATTGGTGTATATTTACTAAACGAACAAATGCTTAGGCCCCAAAAGTAACTGAAGTAAATTATTCAACAATTAGAGTACTTTTTGCGTGAACTGACCACATTTGTAAGCTACTCCAGTCAATTTTATTCGTTAATTCATTACGCTCAGGTTACTTCACATGACACCTATGGAGACAGCAACATATGGACCATTAGAAATAAAGGAAAAGCATCAAAGCTATTCTACCCGTTAGGTATTTCAGGCTTAATGCTAGTACTTATGAATTTTCAAGGACCTATACAAATAGTTGATGTCTGAAAACTACTTATTTCAAATATGAAAACAAAACTACACACACACACACACACACACACACACACATATATAACTTACACTTAAATAAATGTATTTGGGGACCTCCAAAACTCCGAGTCATCTCTCTCCTGGCCTACAGTAATAGCTTACTAATTCTTCCTTCTCACTCTAACCTAGTAGATCTACCCTCTATACAGGAGCCAAAATCATTTTTTCAAAGTGTTGTATCTTATCCCATCATTCTTCTGCTTCAGGTTATCCTGTACTTTAATATAATTACAATGGAAGACAATCTTCATTGTGAGCCTAAGTGATTACCTTTCTGAATACTTTTCTGACCTTGTTCTCTACAACATTCCCCCACATCCTCCTCTGCTCACACACTGGTATTCACGTTTGGCTCTGAGGTCTTTAACATACTATTTGCTTTTACTGGGATTCTTTCTTTCTCCTTACATGATTTATATGGCTGCCTGTACTCATAATTTAGGTTTCAAGTTAAAATTTACTTCCTTTGAGGGGATTTCTCTGACTACTCAACTAAATTAGCATTTGTCCCTTTATTTAGTCATTCAAAAGCTCCTTTTGTTTATTCATTTTCTTTATACCTTTAGCAATATAGCAATGGATTATTTATAAATTTTTCTCTCTCTCCCCTACATAGAATGTAAGGTCCAGGAGGGGCAAAGTTTGGTCTGGTTCACAGTTGCTAAAATAATGCCTGAAATTTAATAGGAGCTCAAATATTTTTTGTCTTAAAGAATGAACATATAATAAATAGGTTTTAAACTCTGGCCACAGGATAAGAGCAATTATTTCTAATGTTTAAATATTTTTTGATTTCCCTATATCTGTATATATCCACTTGTAAAATACTCAAAAGGAGCATTCTGATGAGCATATATTCCTTACAGAGATTTCTTCCATGGGATGTAGCATGGATGTAATTTAACTATATATTTAGTAAAACCATTTGTAGGGCCACATTTATTTATATATGATTATATAGTTTTACATCTCATTTTATCTGACCTCATGAATGCAGTTTCCCTGTTTATTTAAGATTTGGCTAAAGTAGATCTCATGTATATAAGGGAACTGGTAATTTTAGTAAGGATTGTATTGTGCTAATGATGTTTGAAAACGTCTAGAAAATAGAGTTAATATTACTTAAACTGCATTTTATCTAAGTTGTTTTCTTCTCTCTGCCACTAAAGTTCAGAATCTTGGATTTAACTCTAAGATATTGAGAAGTTAACATACCATTATTTTCTGGAGACATTTTCTCTGAAGTATAGGGTCTTTCAAAATTGGGAATTCTTTTCCATCTTTAAAATAGGATTATTGTAATGCTGCCCTTAAAATTTCTTAAAGTAGAACTTAGGTAACATTTTTTCCCCTGTAGTCTGTATTAAGTATCATTGTTTTCAGAGTATTCTACTTCAAGCTGTTCTTTGTGCCCTATATAGCATAAGGGTTTATCTTCTTTCCACGCTCCATCTCTTGCAAAGAGAGCAGCTGTTGTCCTGTAAAAGATGCCAAATTTAAACTCTGAGCACCTGGAGGTAGGACAGCCCCTCCTGAAGGCCCTCATTTCCAGAAATCTGTGCCTAAACTGGGCAAGAAAAAGACCTAGTTAAGTTAAAGGTGCATGAGTCTTACATCAAATATATCCTACTTGGATAGGATATTAACTATTTGCCCAGAAGCACAAGTAAAGTATAGTAACTGGAACTCTCGTTAGTTAATTGTGCTGCCTTTCGTATAAGTAGAGTCGTGCAGAAAGGTTTGATTTAGAGGTCTCAGATCAGTCCTGTCATGCTATGTGTGGAGGCAGAACATACACAACTCTGACGCCTCCATCTGCTTCACTCCACTATACACAGAAATATACAGCTCCCTGCAATTAAAAGCATTTACCTGTTAGTGTGTGTGTGTGTGTGTGTGTGTGTGTGTGTGTGTGTGTGTATGGAGAGGGAGAGAGACAGAGAGTCATTGATGCAGGCACGTGTTTCTTTTTCATTTGTGGAACTCTCTCTCTGCTATTCAGTTACATTTCAAGATTTCTTGATAATAGAAACAAGGTCACAGTTTCACCTATGTATAAAACTGATACAGGTAGTAAACAAGCATCCTGATAAGAGACACTGTTCTATGCACTTTACACAGGTCATCTAAGAGCAATAACACTCTGAGAGATAAGGATTAGCCCTAATGAATAGGTAAGAATATAGAATCTTGGACACTTTAAATAACCTGTCCAAAATTACGTAGCAAGAAAAGTACTCTACAGCCAAAATTTTAATTCAGGACTGCCTAATGCCAAGTGTATGCTGTTTCTACTATGCTAAATTGCCTATCAATACATGATAATGCATTTGACTTGAGCTAGTATATATAAATTACATAGTTTCTTATACCCTCGTAGGAGCCCCAGATCCATCAGTATTTCTCAGAATGACAGTTTCAATAAACCCTACAATCCTATTTAAAGTAATAAAGAATCATTTCAGTTTTTTGAATATGAGTCTGATTAATTACCCATATAGTATATATAATACATTATATGAAAGCACATTATACATTTACAAATAAAGTTGCCGTATTAACAGGTACACAATATATAAGAATGTAAAACCCTAAAAACTGTGTTGAGAGAAAAGTTTAGGACTTGACCCTTAAAGTAATATATAATTAAAATTCTGTATAATAAGGATTTTTCAGAAGAACACTATGAATTATGAAACGAACAAGGAGTTTCACGATGGCTACAACGTTTAGTAACTATCTACACTGTGTTCATGAGCCTTTTAAAAATCTAATTTATAGATTTGAAAATGATGCTACCTTACTATGAAGTAAAAAGTGCTGATCTACATCATATTTTCAATTAAATAATATCTTTTATTGTGTAATATACATAGTTTAAGGATTGGAAATGTGCTATGAGTTTAATCCAATCCACAAATCATTACTGTACTTCCAAAAGAGTCTTTATATTCAAATACAGGACATGTTAAGTATTCTGCTAAGAAATGAATACTAAAGAGGAAGTAATTTTGCTTCCACATAAAGATTATTTCAAACTTATTTCCTGTTAACCATATGCCTACTTTAAAGAAAGAAGAACTGACAATTATATGACTGCCATTTACGCAAATATTGCAGTGCACGTGTTTTCAATTATACTTTGCAATGTAATCAGTTTATATGCTTTGTTCTTTATGTCCTTTATTTTCTCTTCAGCTGCTTTGCAGAAGTAGAAAACTGGAAACTACCCAATCTAAGAACATGGATCAAATATTATTTTATCATAAACTTACTCAGATTCCAAAGATGGTCTTAGTATGGCAAAGGTATTTTACATAATTTCATTGAGATCGTGAACTGATTAGTACTCAAGGAAAATGAAAGGGTTGAAGGATTACAGATATTTTTCTTCTCTTTGTACATGTAGTTAAAGAACAATTGCTGATTCTTCTATATGATGATGGCATAAGGTGAATGGGAAAATAAACAACAGAAATGATTCATTAAAGATATTATAATAACAGTTATGCTCTTGAAAATATTTCTCAGATAAAAAGTGAAATCTCTTGTTCCTGAAATCTACATCTCCCATGATCAAAAATTCACTTCAGCAAAAGCTGCATCTACATTAGCATTTCAATGGTAGCAAATTTTCATTGTACTATTCAAACCACTTTAATCTCCCTCTTTATTTCAGGAGGGGCAGCATCAAATTATATGGGGTTGACACTTTCTACAAAATTCATAGAGCTTAACAAAAATGTCAAGATAAAGTCAACCTAAACTCTTGTTCATTCCTGAAGAATAACCACATTGGTTAGAAACTTTAAATGGATCCTTATTACTCACTGACTAAAGCCCTTTTGAATATAGCATTCATGTCCTACTTTCCGATCTCATCCACAGCACTTCTTTACCACACCACTGTCTTTCCATTCAATATACACTGCACATATATGGATACTTGATGCTCCCCAAACAGGCCTTGCACTCCCTTGTTTTAGTACAAGTCATTGATAACAATGCTAATACTTCCCCATGGAAATCCTTATTCCACTCACCCAAACTTTAGCCACCACCAAGTCTTCATGTGATATCTTCCGTAACATTCTTCAGATCTCACTCCTTGAACCTCATTTCTAACTACTTGCCTCATTTCTAAACTATGGGCTGCTTAAGGCAGGAACTTTGCCTTAGTCATCTATGTATACTTTCAACCCTTAGAATGTCTTAGAATATTTTAATTTCTTAAAAATTACTTAATTTACACTTTAGTTTTCCTCAAAAAGCTGAAGTTAGACTACCTTTGTTATTCTAAATAATTCCACATCATAAAGGGAGTAAAACATTGCCTTTTGGATAGGTGCAACTGGGACCTCTATGGTCAAAACAGTTAAAGTAACCATAGTGCTTGCCAATTGGAGTGATATGAATAAAGACCTGCACCATTAACTTCATTCTTAGTGTATTTGGCCAGGTTCAGTGTACAAAAATCGTCACCTTATATTTTGACAATTCTTTTCACATTCAAACTTTTTAAAAGATAACTTTGTTATCAGAATGCCTAGGGACAGAAAAATTTCCTACATCATAGTAAATTTTTACATCTATATACAGTTGGCCATTGAACAATCTGGGGGTTAGGGGCACCAAACCCTGCACTGTCAAAAATCCTCATAAAATTTTTGATTCCCCCAAACTACTAATAGCCTATTGTTGACCAGAAACCTCACCAATAACATAGTCAATATACATATATTTTGTATATTATGTATATAATATTACTGTATTCTTACAGTAAAGAAAGCTAGAGAAAAAAATATTAAGGAAATCATAAGGAAGAGAAAATACATTTATAGTACTGTATTTATTGATACCATAAGTTTACATTATATCTTTACAAGATGAATTGTCTGCTACTATTTACATCAATATTTTCTTATATGATACAAAACACTGTAGATGTTATAAGTATTACTAACACTAGACATCAAAAATGAAAAGATGATATGAAAAAGAAATTCGTATTTATTTACAGGTATAATGATTCATGCATTGTTATTAAAGCAGCAACAATATGATTGCTTTATGGTAGCCTAGTGTAATTGATATGATTGCTTCATGGTAGCCTAGCCTACACATTAATGAATGAAATTTTGTAAAAATTTTATGGCATACAGTATTACAATCATATTCATAATACAGTATTGGAAACATTGTTACATAGAAAAAAACCTCTTACTATAAAGATAGACTGGATAAGCACTTTTTACAATTATGAGAGAGAAGCATACTGTATGGTAATAATTCTTAGAAAGCGAAGTCATAAAACAGAAAACTAACAGATTATTAATTTCACACTAAATATCACTTATGCCTATGTAAGGATAGACTAATACCTATATATATTTTATGCATTCATGACATAGCTTTTTCTTAAATATATTCCTAGGTTATGTGGTTTATCTGCAAGTTTTTTCAAATTGTCTAAATCGTGAAATAGTTCCAATGTTTTTATTGAAAAAAATCTGTATATAAGTGGACCTGTGTGGTTCAAACCCGTGTTGTTCAAGGGTCAGTTGTAATCCCTTCACCATAATATTCCTGGCATAGTGCACTAACATATTTCATTCGTTACATGTTGACAAAGTATCTACTCTGTATCAGCCATGTGCTAGGCAGTGAGAAGATAACTGCATGATAATAAACATAACTACTTTTCTCTTGGTTTCTATGATATGGTTGGATATAAAGAATAGGCAGAAAATTGCAACATAGTGAGATGGCTATTATGTTTATTTATTGGCTGCCATCAGAGCCCTTGGACAGGCATGTAACTCTGGGGTTAGGGAAGGTTTCTTGGAAGAACTGACATTTATCCTCTAACTTGAAGGGTAAGTAGAATTAGCCAAGTGAGGAGGGACTAAAGAAAGTCTCTAGCAGAGGAAACAGAGATGAGAGAATATGCTGTGGCCTAGGAAATAAAAGATCTCAGCATGACTGGAATTTAGAATACAAAAATACTAGAAATGACAAAGGAGGCAAGAAAGGTATTGAAGGGCATTAAAATGATTTAGGAAGTTTGAACTTTAATCTGAGATCAATGGGAGACACTGGAGCTTCCAAGGGAATGATATGATTAAAATTATTTTCCAAAAATCACTTAGGCTGCATTGTGGATAATGGAGTAGATCAAGGTAGGCAAGAACAAGACAGAAGGAACAGGTAGTCTCCACTTGTAGTTGTCAGTGATCATGGTCTGAGTAGTGGAAGAGGCCAAAGAGATGGAAAGTGTTAAGAATGATTATATAATTGAATATATGTGTTGGCTAAGGAATGAGAAGTCAATGAGGACTCTCAGTAGTGTGATGTTTGCAGCTGAGAAGATGATTTTTGCCATACGGTTGATAAAGTCAGAAATGCTGGAGCAGGACAATGACTTTTTGTTCCTGAGTAATCACAGCTAAGCATCCCTATCTCAGAGCCATGAATTCTAGATCGATGTAGACCCATAAGCTGAGGGTGAGAAAGAAATTGAATGAGGGTGTACATTATCAACACTGCAATAGGTAACTGTTTCACCTAAATTCATAGTGGCAGAGAAAGTTAAGCAAAATTAAAAGGCAGAGAAACTACTCTCACTTGAAGGAGCAAGAGAAAACACCTGAAAAAAAACCCATAATGAAACAGAAATAAATAATTTACCAGATATAGAATTCAATGCAGTGGTAATTAAAATGTTAACTACATTAGGGAAAAGAATTGATGTAAAGAATGAGCACGTCAACAAGGAACTAGAAAATATGAAGACCCAATCAGAAATGAAGACTTCAGTGGTTGAAATAAAAAACACACTAGAAGTAATGAAGAGCAGACTAAATGATACAGAAGAATGCATAAGTGATCCAGAAGGTAGAATAATGGAAATCATCTGTTCAGAACAGCAGAAAGAAAAATTAATTTTAAGAAATTAAAGCAATTTCAGAGATCTCTGGAATAACATTAAGCATACCAACATCACATTTTAGGAGTCCAAGAAGGAGAAGAGAGAAAGAAGAGGATTGAAAATTTATTTGAGGAAATTATGCTGAAAACTTCCCAAACCTGAAGAAAGAAACAGATATCCAGGTACAGGAAGCACAAAGGATCCCAAAAAAGATGTACCCATATAAACCCACACCAAGACATATCATAATTAAAATGGCAAAAGTGAAAGATAAAGAGAATTTTAAAGGCAGCAAGAGAAAAACAATGAGTCTTAATATGAGGGAATCCCCATAAGGCTATAAGCTGATTTCTTTGCAGAAATTTTGCAGGCCATAGGAGTGCCATGATACATTCAAAGTCCTGAAAGGGAAACCCTTGCAACCTAGGATACTCTACCCAGCAAGATTATCACTTAGAATTGAAGGGGTGATAAAGAATTTCTCAGACAAGCAAAAACTGAAAGAGTTCATCAATACTAAACCTACCGTAAAATAAATGTTAAAGGTTAAAGTGTCTTCTCTAGATGAAAAGAAGTAAGAATCTATAGGAAAGGGAAAATCCCACTAGGAAAGGCAAATATCTAGTAAGGACTGAGGATTAACCATTTAAATAAGCCAGTATGAAGATCAAAAGACAAAAAATTATAAAAGCAAATATAACAATAAACAGTGAACGGATAAATATGAAGCTGTAAAATATGACATTAAAACCACAAAATTTGGGAGAAGAGAGTAAAAAATGTAGATCTTTTAGAATGTATTTGAACTTAAATGACTACCACTTTAAAACAAGTAGATATAGTTAAAGGTCAACATATATGAACCCCCTGGTAAGAAGTCATAATTTTTCTATTTTGATTGGAACTTTTCAGATAACTTTATTGGATAGCTTCTTTAACACACTTTCAGAGACTTGGAAAAGCATGTTTAAGTGACCCATAAAAATCTGATATTTACCGCAGGTCTTCACTTTTTTTAATGTGACTACCTACCAAGAACACCTGTTGTATTTTTAGGTGTATGAGTTAGCTCTAGGTTCAGTCGGCTCATGGGTTTCTCACTGACGAGGCTGTAGTTACTGTGTCTATGCTAAGCTGCTAGTTAGATTTTGGGGGCCACAGGAAGAAATATTTGGTAATTGAAAATACCCAGACGGTGAATGAGAGGGAAGACCATTGTTTCCAGAGATACTAGGAAAACTGCCAGGAAGACTAAGTCACACGAAAATTACTTTTCAAAGAGGTCTTCTTGTGGATTCCATAACTTTTCCAACAAGGCAGAGAAAAAAATGCCTCAGAAGTCACAATTTATTCTAGCATATAATATTTTATCATCAGGAGGAATAAAATTAACTCCAATGAATAGTATTAGAACAATGAGATTATGAAATTGAATTAAACATCAAGAAATACTATATCTAGCCTGTTTAAGGACCTTCTAAGGGTCCTGCCGAATACATCTTCAATTTATTCTGATCTAACACGTCTTTAAGCAACACTTGAGAATATCTGAATATTACATTTTATTCAAAATGCTGAATTGAACCAGCAGATTCTCCTGCCTTTCACTTTAGGAATATATTGCTCTCAATCACTGTACCATAAAAATAAAACTTTGAATGAGTTAGGCAATAATTAGTATTTTGTTTCTTACCGTGTGAATGCATTTCTTTTGGTAAACACATTTGCTTGTCTAAGGCAAAATTATATGTTAGAAACTGTGGATGGTTCTTCTGATAAAAACAAAAACAAAAACTCTTGGACATTCAGCATTAATGTTTAAAATGCAAGTTGGACAGGTGTGATAGTAGCCCCCTTTAAAAGACTGGGCTTCCTCAACCATGATGTAAATCTTTCTTATGCAGCATGCACCTGGGCTGCTTTGCCCGTGACCCACTGGGAGACTTGGGAGCACCGGGAATTGATGTGCACATAAAGCTTATGCTGCCTGCTATGCCAAGGCATAAAGTCCCTGGATTCAAATGTCTTCTGACAACATCCATGAGACTACGGTGGGCCATCTTGTCATTTTGTAAACAGAGCGAAGTCTCCAGCCCTTCACAGTTCTTGACATGTATTGTTATTTTCAGGAGGATTTTTGAAAAAAATTCCAAAATTATTTTATTAAGTGTAATAAATACTCAGAAAATATTTACATAGTAAAGTATCAACTTGCTGGAAACTGTGTTAAAAATGCAGAATCTAGGTCCCAATACAGCAGGCTTAATGCTTCAAATTTTCTGAAGGTGAAAGTATATCATTTTAACTTGCCTCCTAGGTGATTCTTTGGCCACACTGAAGTTTTGAAAACCACTGATATCAGGAATTAGACAGCTAGACTGCTTCTTAGGTTGTCATATAAACTAACTCTTTAAAATCAGTCAACTGAGTCATTATATAGCTTTAGTTTTATGAGAAACACTGTATCCTGATGGTTAAATGTGGTTAAAATGTTCTGGAATATTATTTCCCACAATCACGGGGAATATTTTTTATTCATATTCTCTACAGAATGTCTTCGCTCCCCCCCACCCCAGAGTGTTAACAAAATTGATTATTCTGCAGTTGGCAGTAATTATGTAGGTTAACAGATACCTAAAGATAAGATGAAGATAAGTATGTCTATTTTGTTACGTGTTTGATATGCTAATGAATTATATATACAGAAATACTCATTGGTGGTGACAGTGTATATGTATATGTGTGTATCTATCTGTCCATTCATCTATATATGTATCTATATGATTTGAATAATATATATTAGACAAATCATTAAGTGCTTCATGGTTAAAAACTGAGTCATAAAGATATGTCTAAAATGTTTCCTGTAACCTGCTTACCCACCTTAATACACACTTTCTTCATTGCATCATCCTTTTCTTTCCCAATCTTTTCTTCTGAGAGTATAGAGGATTTATAGCTGTCTACTACTGGTTTGGAATACATATTTTAAAAAAGTATCATCCTCTCCCTTAGATAACTCATGATATAAAAGAGTAACTATAGGGTGAAAACATAAGCAACAAGCAAAATTTAACTGCAACATTATGAATAAATGTTAACTGGAAAAAGAGAACATATTTCCACAGAAAAGGATTTCTCAAAGAATGTGTTAGAATAGACTAGGTGGCTTCTGGAAAGAAGGGATTAGTAAATCATGCTGCACAATAAGGCTAGTAAATGCATCAAAAGAAGTGAGATACTTTCTGTTACCTAAACCCTAAATAGTCCTACTAAATGGTAGAACTGAAATACCTTTTCTTCAGTGGCTAATACCGCAAATACAGAAGATGAAGGAACATAGCATGCACTGTAGGCTTAACTAGGGCAAGTGGTTTCATGGTCATGACAAGCCGAATTTCAAAAGCTGTTTTTACTTTTCCTTTGTAAATTACAACACAATATAACTTGAATTTTAACCCACAATAAATGCCAAGAAAGAAATCAAATTTCTTAAATTTTTTTCATGTTAATAGAGAAACGACACTTTACCCTAGCTTCAAAGTAGTGTTGAGTTCTAGCTTCATATCGACACAGTGATGAGGGATAGAAGTAATAACTTTGGCCAAATTTTCCGGATATATTTACACATTGGAAATAACAGGAAATGCTTCTTATTGCAAGAAGACCATTATCAGCTTGAGGATAGCAATGATTTACTACCAGCTGCAGAGCAAGGTGAAGAAAAATCCAATGATTTCCTTTATAATGCTGCATATTTAATCTTTTATATTTTGACATAGTTATACATTATTCGTGATAGGATTTAACATATCTATGAAAATTTCATTGTGATGAAATACTAAATATCTTATTTGTGTTGTAGACAGCATGTTCCTATTTACTATGCTGACATTCTTATATACAGTAACCATCATCCTAATAGTATGATGTGCTAAACATTGTGCTAAGCACATGACATGTAAGTTATCTCATTTGACTCTTTAATCTTCTCTAAGAGTAAGATGCTTTGTTATACCTCTTTATATTTGTGGAGATGGCCCTAAGGAAAGCCTGATGTTTGAGTGTGATGAGAGATGTTGTGGCTGGAAAAATGGAAAGACCTGTAGTTCAAATAGTCTTAGTTAAAAACCCAGAAAGATTCTCAAGTATCTTGCATCAATTATTTGTTCTTGGTGAATAGACAGGTACAGAGCCTGAATCCTCAAAATGGTGAAGGGACTATATGAAAACTCATGTGAGAACGGTAAAGCCAAGATTTTAGGACCTCATTCATGGGCCTTGGGGACTGGGAAGTCTGCACCTCAGGTAGGCTGTTTTGTTGTTTCTCACTTTGAACAGTTGTCTCACTGACAATTGAGTTTCACATCCTTGTCATTACAGATGTGTTTTTTCTATTTGTTCATGTCTTTTTATCAATCATGTCATCATCCTTTTATGACAACCATACATCCTCATTTAATAGATGAGGAAAACAAAGCGCAGTGATGGTAAAGAATTTGCCAATTTACACAGCCTTTAAGTGACTAAGATAGGATATTATCTAAGCACATGTCAGAGCACAGATTCTTAACTAGTATGCTTTACTACCTAAAATTACTTGTTAGTCAAAGGAAAATTTTCCACAGATAAGGGCTTTAAAAGCAGACCCCCTGGACAACTCGTGTGAGAGCTAATCGAGAGTTGCTACTTAAACGCGTGCAGCCACATAATTATATTGAGGTTAATTAATATTAATAAGTAGGGAACAGGGAAACAGCATGTCACGTCTTTCTAATTTGTTCCTTTTCAATCGGTTTCATCTCTGGTGGTGGTAGATAAGCAAGCACCAGTCACTGGCTCTTTCTCATGGCAGCGTTTGACTTTATGTGCACTCTTTCCTTGCTCTGTGTCTTTGGTGTAGCATATTTTGCCAGAAGGGCAGCATTAGTTCATCAGTAGGAGCAGATTCAGGTTGTTAGAAAAAAAATTGTAGCGATGCTTCAGGTGCAGCCCAAAATCAATAAGCAAGAGTGCTTCCTAACAGAATGAAATAAAGAGCAATTACTTACTGCAGCTAAATGACTTCCTGTGTTGAATCATTGTCTATGCTGGAGGCTGATAGGCACCAAACTGAGGGGCTGTGAGATAAGCAGTTGACATGGTTACAAATGAGTATACCAAAGAGATGATTGAACCTCAATTGGTAAATTAGATCTATGGTTGTATCAACTGTCAGAGTCCGGAAAATGTTTCACTCTTGAGTTCTTGAGTAAATTCAGGGAAATATTGGAGGGAATTACCATTTTAATCTGTGGCAAGCTTTCTCAACCTTGACACTATTGACATTTTGGACTAGATAATTCTTTGTTATTTCTTTGTTAATTCTCCCTATACACGAATACTGCCCTCCATCCTGAACATAACATATGAACCCTGAGAGGAGAAATTGTCCCAGTTGAGAAACACTGACTTATCGAATCATTTTTTTTTTTTTTTACCTAACTCATAACATGTTCCTACATCATTTTTCTCCTGATATGATTCTCAGATAGATAGAAATAAAAGTTCTCTGTGCATGCACCTGAAGGAGTACCATAAGTCTTACCATGAATAGCATCTAATTTGGGAGTAAGACTCAAAATACTTAGGATTCCCCTCTACTTTGTTGTCTTTTGAGCAGATTTGTTGTTTTTAGTATTACATGGTAGTAAACAGTGGTCTTGTTCTTTATAGAAAATGTTGGTACATGTAGACAAGAATATGTTTGTACAGGAACCACTCTCTATAAGGGAAAGGGAAAAGATCACTATGTCTCTGGTCTACCATTCTGGGCATTCAAATCTTGACTGAGGTGTTAGTTGAGATTCTGCGTGTCCAAGCCTCTATATGGACAATTCCTGAAGAGGTTCTTTTGTAAATGCAGGATTTATATACAACTTTTTTTTTTTTTTTGCCTGATTGAAATCACACTTGAAGTAGTCTTCTATAGCTATATATCTGTCACTCTAGCTACCTGTATTTGGAATTTAAAACTGCACTAATTTGTATGATATAAAACTCAAGGAGATGTGTTTTCTAATTGATATGTAGCATGTAGTTTGATTATGGTAACACTTTATAAACAATGCTACTTCTTTGAATTAGGAGTCAGAGATTTAACTATAATAGCTAGGGGTCATTACATATGTAAAAACTTGATGGTGTTATTTACCTTAGGGACACATTTTACTCAAAGTATGCTATAAAGATTACTTGTCTTAGGATCATATGAAATGCAAATGCATGTTATAATTCAAAAATTCCGAGCCAACCCCAGAACTGCTGCATCAGAACTACTGCATCTATGGTGCGTGCATACCAGAAGTAATTTTAGCTGATAATAAGGTAATTTTTATACACAACAGAATCTGAGAATGAATGCCTTAATGCTTCATAAAGATAGCAGAGGAATGCTCGAGAATGACTAGTTCCATACCACATGTCATAACTTAAGCCTAAACTATATACAGAAGCCATGACTAATGTATAGTTGGAATCTCTAATAAATTTCTAATTTTATTGAGGAATTTATAAATATTTAGAGATAATTATGGCTAAGAGAATAAGCTTTTACACTAGGACTTCTTTTCTTTTTGCATTATTTGAGTTTTGCAGATATTTTTTGTTAATGTGCTCCACCCTTTGGTTACCCCATGTCTGATCTTATATCCTGCTCTTTTTATCCTTATCCCACATTTTAAGATCATAAATATATTTAAAGTGCCTATTTTATATAACAACTTTAAATCAATTTTAATACAGAATAGTCTTTGTTTCCTTCTAATTCACTGTGCAAAAAATTCTTGGTCCTAATTATGTATTACCTAGAAATGGTTTCAGTTCCTTTGAATGGCACTGTTTCTATTATGTGAACTGCTCTTGTCCAGATTTTATAAGCTTTATTTACTTTCTTGGGTTTTTTTTGCACCAATTATATCTGAGCTGCCTCCCTGGAAGGGGTGTTTCCTGCCACTTTTGGGTAGATAGTTCAACTTACACACGTGATTGTAGTTAAAACCAGGTATACCATTGAGCTAAAATACAGATGCCATGGAAAATACCTCTAAACATTTCTTTGTTGGCAGTAATTCCTTGGATAGGATAAGCAGAATTTACTGTTTAATATCACATCATATCTATAGCATATTCTGTAGTATATTTTCTGGGCTGCAGTTATTTGGGACATCTGTCAGTTTACTTTGTATGAGGACACAAAGAGGTTTTGCATAGAGTCCTTTGGCTTTTGAAAAGAAAATAGGAATGATTCATTCTTAAGTACCTTGTTGAAATATAGAGGTTTTGTCAGGAAAGAAAATTATTTACAAAATGAGAAGGATCAACCAATGGTAGTTGTTTGTCTGGTTTCTCTGCTAGACCATTAGATCCTTGAGGGCATGGTTCATGTGATACTCGTTTTTGTGTTCCCTGTACTTCATTCAGGGCCATATGCATGGAAATTCCTCAACAAATATTATTTGACTGATTTAGTTAGTAAACATATGGCCTTAAAAAAAGAAATATAGAGGTTTTAATATTTCACAATTTCTTGACTTCCTCTGGGTTACACTAAGCAATACAAAAATTATGCATGGTTTTATACAAGAACTATATATAATTTTTAAAAATTATGATTATAATTAATAGACCATAGTTATCTCTTGTGAGACAGATTGAAGAGATGCAAAAGGAGTGCTACAACTTTGTGCAAATCATCAGCTCTCAGGTATGATCTTGAAAAGGTCATGGCCTGGGCCAGATGAGGAGAGCACTAAGGAGGAATCTACATTAGGATGTTTTGAAACGTTCTGGATACTGGAATCCTGGAGAGTTTTGTTTCTTTACTTATGAAATGTTCACAGTATGCTTTGTTAGCAATGTCACATTCTTTTAAAATTGTCTCAGCTATTGTATAGTAAGATAAAATCACTACAACACATAGGTACTGGGAAAACTGATGACCTCTTTATCCATTCTTCATTCAACAAATACACATTCAACCAATACATACTAAATGCCAAAATCCGAGTTTCCATGATTCCCTTTCACCTATGGAGTTCCAGTTAAGGGGCTGGAGAGACAATCCTCTACTACTCATCTCCATGCCTGGTCAGTTAATTCAGAGAAAAAATACATTTCAAGAGGAAAAATGCAAGGCTCTTTGGATTCTAGATGTATTAGAAATGTCTATGAAGAGGGATGATATCTCAGACCCACTTAGATGGGTACCAGGAAATCACCCTCACTAAGGTAAGATAAATATGTTTTGGAGTTCATTTCATATTGACAGGGCCCTGAGCAACATGATCCAGTCAGAAATACACTAATGTTGTGCATTACATAACTTTTCTGTCAATAAACTTTCCCAGAAAAAAAATATTCTATGGAAAATTGTAGACACAATATTTACTACAAAATATTTCATCATTTGTTCATATTATTGATGAGGAGCAGTACAAGTTATGTTTTTACATAAATTCTGCAAATAAACTATTACCTGAAATATGTAGGTTATAAATTCAACATGTATAACTATTTCTTACCATGTAATTGAAATTTATTTGATGCCACATATTTGATACCCATGTTTTATCATATTTTAATTAATTTTGTGTATAAATAATAATGAAATAAGTTACAAGTCTTCTTTAAGGTTTTGCAGTTTTTTTCAGAGCTTGAAAATTTTTTATTCTTGCCTATTATGTGAGACATTTTAATTTTGGATAATGTGTAACTTTAAATACAACCACTGTTGGTGACACATGCCTCCTTTGATCCCTAACAAGTATATGCATTTTGGGTTGCCTTATCTGAGACACTTTCACCTTGGACTGATTAATTTTTAATTATCCAATTAACCTTCCTAAAACACTTTGTCATGTCATTTACTTTTTCACAAACTTTCAATAGATCTTCATTTGATCTAAAATTCTGAACTCCTTAAATTAGCAGGCAAACCCAGACAACTTACTTACTTACATGTATAATAAATATTTTCATTCCATCTCTTTGTGAACATACTGCTCCCTCTTAGCAAGAAAACATAATACCAAATAGGCCTTGTAAATATGTACCTCCTCCTTATTCATCATGCCAGGGATGCCTTCCTGCCTTTGCAGTAATTCAAATTATATTCATTCTGGAGAATTTAGTTGAGAACATATCTCCAAGTTTGATCTTTTTTCTCTTTTCCCCCATTTCCCTCAATCCCTTTCTTTTTCCACCTATCTTCAATAAATGTTTATCAAACACTAATTTTATATCAGAGACTAGACTAGGTGCTGGGAAAACAGCTGTGAAGAATATGACCAGTTTTTGCTTCCACAAAACTTACAGTCTAAATGGGTGACAGGCATTAAACAAATGTACAATATATGTGTGTATACATACATTAGGACAACTGCTATAAAGAAATATTATAAAAGCAACAAAAAACATACAAGGGAATCCCCATATGGTTATCAGCTGATTTTTCAGCAGAAACTCTGCAGGCCATAAGGGAGTGGCATGGTATTTTAAAGTGATAAAAGGGAAAAACCTACAACCAAGAATACTCTACCCAGCAAGGCTCTTGTTCAGATTTGACAGAGAAATCAAAAGCTTTACAGACAAGCAAAAACTAAGAGAATTCAACACCACCAAACCAGCTTTACAACAAATGCTTAAGGAACTTCTCTAGGTGGAAAAGGAAAGACCACAACTAGGAACAAGAAAACTATGAATGGGAAAGCTCATTGGTAAAGGCAAACAAACATACAGTATAGTTAGGAAATCATCCAGACAGAAATATATCAAGACCATCAATCATGAGAAGAGGAGAGTACAAGTGCAGGATATTGGGAATACATTTGAAAGTAAGAGACCAGCAACTTAAAACAATCTTGTATATATATCGACTGCTATATCAAAACCTGATAGTAATCGCAAACAAAAAATCTACAATAGATACACACACAATAAAGAAAAAGAAATCCAGACACAACACTGAATATAGTCATCAATTCACAAGAGAAGAGAACAAAAGAGGAAGGGAAGAAAAAAAACCTACAAAAGCAAATCCAAAACAATTAACAAAATGGCAATAAGAACATACATAATGATAATTATCTTAAATGTAAACAGATTAAATGCTCCAACCAAAAGATATAGACTGGCTGAATGGATATAAAAACAAGACCTGTATATATGCTGTCTACAAGAGATGCACTTAATATCTAGGGACACATACAAACTGAAAGTGAGGGGATGGAAAAATGTATTCCATGCAAATGGAAATCAAAAGAAAGCTGAAGTAGCAGTACTCTTATCAGACAAAATAGACTTTAAAATAAAGACTGTTCCAAGAGACAAAGAAGGACATTACATAATGTTCAAGGAATAAATCCAAGAAGAAGCTATAACAGTTGTGAATATATATGCACCCAACATAGGAATACATCAATATATAAGGCAAAGCTAACAGCCATAAAAGGAGAAACTGACAGTAACAATAATACTGGGGAAATTTAACACCCTGTTTACATCAATGGACAGATCATCCAGACAGAAAATCAATAAGAAAACACAGGCCTTAAATGACACATTAGACCAGGTAGACTTAATATTTATAGAGCAACCCATCCAAAAGCAGCAGAATACACATTCTTCTCAAGTGCATATGGAACACTCTCCAGGATAGATTACATGCTGGGCCACAAAGCAAGCCTTAGTAAATTTAAGAAAACTGAAATCATATCAAGCATCTTTTCTGACCACAATGCTGTGAGATTAGATATCAACTATAAGACAAAAAATGTAAAAAATGCAAACACTTGGAGGCTAAACAATATGTTACTAAACAACCAATGGACCACTGAAGAAATCAAAGAGGAAATAAAAAAATACCTAGAGACAAATGACAATGAAAACAAGATGATCCAAAACCCATGGGACACAGCAAAAGGAGTTCTAAGAGGGAAGTTTACAGCAATACGATCTTACCTCAAGAAACAAGAAAAATCTCAAATAAACAACCTAACTGTACACCTAAAGCAACTAGAGAAAGAAGAACAGACAAAACCCAAAGTTAGTAGAAGGAAAGAAATCATAAAAATCAGGGCAGAAATAAATGAAATAGACACAAAGAAAACAATAGAAAAGATCAATGAAACTAAAAGTTGGTCCTTTGAAAAGATAAAATTGATAAATCTTAATCCAGACTCATCAAGAAAAAAAGGGAGAGGGCTCAAATCAATAAAATTAGAAATGAAAAAGGAGACGTTACAATGGATACCACAGAAATAGAAAGGATCATAAGAGACTATTACAAGCAACTATATGCCAATAAAATGGACAACCTAGAAGAAATGGTCAAATTATTAGAAAGGTACAATCTTCCAAGACTGAACCAGAAAGAAATAGAAAATATGAACAGACCAATCACAAGTACTGAAATTGAAACTGTGATTAAAAAACTCCCAACAAACAAGTCCAGGACCAAACTTTCCAAGATGGCAGAGGAGTAGGAGGATATGGAGGTCATCCCTCCCCACAGATACATCAAGAATACATCTACAAATGGAACAATTCTCACAGAGCACCTGCTGAAGACTAGCAAAGGACCTCAGACACCTTAAAGGACAAGAAAGATCCCCATGTAACCGAGTAGGATGAAAGAAAGAAGACGGGAAAAAGAAGTGGAGAAGAAGCAGGACAGGACCTGCACCCCTAGCAGGGAGCTGAAGGTGAGGAGAGGTTCCCGCATCTAGAGAAGCCCCCTCACCAGTGAGGAGATCAGCTGGGACAGAAGGGGAGCCTTGGGGACTCAGAGGAGAGCCCAGCAACTGGTCTGTGGTAGGTGGGAGAGAGTGAGACCTACACAGATTTTCCATGCCACAGCCCTGTGTACCCCAGCCTGAGACGGGTGTCTGCCAGCGCTGATGGGGGCTGAGTGCTGGAACGTGGGGTTTGGAGAGCAGACTCAGAGAAAGTACTGCTGTTGGCTGTGAGGAGATAGCCTGAGGGGTGGCAGTGAGGAGCTCTGCAACCGGAAATGCTCATGGAGGAAGCCTGGGCCGCCACAGAAGTGAAGCACCATTGTTAAGTGACACACAAAGGGCAGGACCGCTAATGCAACCTCTCTCATGTGCCAGCCCCTGCTTCTGCAGGCACTAGGGAGAGTTCCTGCCAGAGCCGGCTTGCATGCTGCCATTGTCTCCTCCTCCCCCTGCCCCCAGCCTGGGTGACACGCTAGCCCTGATTGCTGCCTGAGAGGCTTGCGCATTCCAATCACTACCCCAGCACCACCCCGCCGGGGTGGCCCACTCACCCTGATCGCTGCCTGAAGGGCTTGCATGCTCCAATCACTACCCCAGCACCCTCCCGCCAGGGTGGCCTGTTCGCCCCTATTGCCACCGTGGCTCCTTCCTGCCTGACAGGCTCATGTGCTCTGGAAACCTCTGGAGCAGACTATGGTGGGAGGAACACATGCAGAGGTGGAGATGAAACTACAGCTGAGCCCCCGGGGCCATGTGACTAAGAAAGGAAAGCTGAAATCTCTCCTTGTGGCTGCGTGAACCACAGAGTTAGACCTCCTCTGATGGCTTCCTAAATTCAGCACCTGCGAAACATCCAACAGGACAAGTGCTCCTGCAACTGGGATGGGTCTGGCTTTAGCAGCTGTGGGCATGTACACACGGGGGTTGGGCCAGGCCAGAGTCTGAGCTGCCTCCGTACCTCCCACAGTGTGTCCTGGTGCATGACTACTGCAGTCCTGGGACCTGACCTCAGTGGATCTGTGCTGGTGGCCTGGTGAAAACAATGCCTGAGAATCACCAGGGCCAATTGCCAGCATACCCACAGTTAAGGTGAGACTGAGAGCAGTGCCAACAACAGTATACTTTGTCAGCCCATGCAATGGGTGATAGGTAGCACAACAAAGCACATTCACAGGTGAACAGCTCCAGAGGAGGAATACTCAGTGGCTTCTCTCCCAGTGGGGGTGCTCCAAATGCACCTACCTCACACCACAAATCAGAAACACAGCTAAGAAACAGATATGGGGGCCTCTACTCCAACAACTAAGGAGCAGACCCCACCCCTGACAGGTCAGTGACAACCACAGAGCAAAGGGGAGGCCCTGCTCAATATCCAGGGCAGGCTCTGGTCACCACAACACCAATCAAACCCCCTATCAAGGGGATAACAGGACAAGCCTCTGGACCAACCTCACCCACTAGAGGAACTATGATCCTATAGGCTGCAGAAAGGAGACCACAAGCACAGTAAGTTTGACAAAATGAGAAGACAGATATGTTGCAGAGGAAGAGGCAAGCTAAAAGCCTACAAGATCAACTAAATGAAGAAAAGACGCAAAAATTCTCAACAAAATACTAGCAAACCGAATCCAACAACACATTAAGAGGATTATACACCATGATCAAGTGGGATTTATCCCAGGGATGCAAGGATTTTTCAGTATCCACAAATCAATCAGTGTGATACATCACATCAACAAATTGAAGAATAAAAACCATATTATCATCTCATTAGATGCAGAAAAAGCTTTTGACAAAATTCAACAGCCATTTATGATAAAAAAAGAAACTCTCTAAAAAGTGGGCATAGAGGGAACCTACCTCAACATAATAAAGGCCATATATGACATAAACCACAGCAACATAATTCTCAATGCTGAAAAACTGAAAGCATTTCCTCTAAGATCAGAAACAAGACAAAGATGTCCACTCTAACCACTATTATTCAACATAATTTTGGAAGTCCTAGCCATGAGAATCAGAGAAGAAAAAGAAATAAAAGGAATCCAAATTGGAAAAGAAGAAGTAAAACTGTCACTGTGTGCAGGTGACATGATACTACATAGAAAACCCTAAAGATTCTACCAGAAAACTACTAGAGATCCTCATGAATTTGGTAAAGTTGCAGGATACAAAATTAATACACAGAAATCTGTTGCATATCTATACACTAACAATGAGAGATCAGAAAAAGAAGTCAAGTAAACAATCCCATTTATCATCACATCAAAAAGAATAAAATACCTAGGAATAAACCTACCTAAGGAGGCAAAATAGCTGTACTCCGAAAACTATAAGATACTGATGAAAGAAATAAAAGATGACACAAACGAATGGAGAGATATACAATGTTCTTGGATTGGAAGCATCAATATTGTCAAAATGACTTTAATACCCAAGGAAATCTACAGATTCAATGCAATCCCTATCAAATTACCAATGACATTTTTCACAGAACTAGAACAAAAAATTTTACAATTTGTATGGAAACACAACAGACTGAAAATAGCCAAAGCAATCCTGGGAAAGAGAAACGGTGCTGGAGGAATCACACTATACTACACACTATACTACAAAGCTACAGTATACTACACTATACTATACTATACTACACAACAAAACTACAGTAATCAAAACAGTATGGTACTGGCACAAAGACAGACTTATACATCAATGGACCAGAATAGAAAGCCCAGAAATAAATCCACACACCTATGGTCAATTAATCTATGACAAAGGAGGCAAATATACAGTGGAGAAAAGACAGTCTCTTCAATAAATGATGCTGGGAAAACTGAACAGCTACATGTAAAAGAATGAAACTAGAACAGTCTCTAACACCATACACAAACATAAACCCCAAATAATTAAAGACTTAAATGTAAGACCAAATACTATGAAACTCTTAGAGGTAAACATAGGCAGAACACTCTCTGACATACGTTGCAGCAGTTATCTCTTTGGATATGTCTCCCAGAACAATGACAGTCACAACAAAAATGAATGGAACCTAACTGAACTTAAAAGCTTTTCCACAGCAAAGGAAACCACAAACAAAATGAAGAGACAACCCACAGAATGGGAGAAAACATTTGCAAATGAAGCAACCAATAAGGGATTAATCTCTGAAATATACAAATATCTCATGCAGCTCAATATCAAAAAAACAAACAACTCAATCAAAAAAATGGGCAGAAGATCTAAATAGACATTTCTCCAAAGGAGACATACAGATGGTCAAAAGGCACATGAAAAGATATTCAACATTGCTCATTATTAGAGAAATGAAAATCAAAACTACAATGAGGTATCACCTCACACTGGTCAGAATGGCCATCATCAAAGTCTACAAACAATAAATGCTGGAGAGGGTGAGGAGAAAAGGGAACCCTCCTGCACTGTTGGTGGAAATGTAAACTGATACAACCACTATGGAGAACAGTATGGAGGTTCCTTAAGAAACTAAAAATAGAGCTACCATATGATCCAGCAATCCCACTCCTGGGCATATATCTGGAGAAAACTAATTTGAAAAGATACATGCACCCCAATGTTAACTGCAGCACTATTTACAATAGCCAAGACATGGAAGCAACCTAGATGTCTTTTGACAGAGGAATGGATAAAGATGAAGTGGTATATATACACAGTGGAATATTACTCAGCCATAAAAATGAGTGAAATATTGCTTTTGCAGCAACATGGATGGACCTAGACATTATCATACTAAGTGAAGCAAGTCAGACAAAGACAAATATCATATGATATCACTAACATGTGGAAACTAAAGATGACACAAAAAAACTTATTTACAAAACAGAAACAGACTCACAGACTTAGAAAGCAAACTTATGGTTACCAAAGGGGAAAGGTGCAGGGGGAAGGGATAAATTAGGAGGGATAAATTAACATATACCCAACATAAATTAGGTTTGGATTAACATATACACACTACTATATATAAAATAGATAATCAACAATGACCTAGTGTATAGCACAGGGAACTCTACTCAATATTCTGTAATAACCTATAATGGAAAAGAATCTGAAAAAATAATGGATATATGTATATGTATAACTGAATCACTTTGCTGTACACCTGAAACACAACATTGTAAACCAGCTATACCCCAATATAAAATAAAAATTAAATTAAAAACTATTACAGTACATGTTTACATTGAGATTATGAAAATACTGTAACTTATTAGAAATTGTGGGGTGTGAGAATGTTCTTAAGAACTGTCCAGGGGGAAAAAAAAAGAATTGCCCAGGGACTGAGCTACAGCTCTCAGGAAAAAATCAAGGGCAAAACTTCAGAATTTGGGATTAACAGATACACACTATATATAAAATAGATAACAAACAAGGGCCTACTGTTTGTAGCACAGAGAACTATATTCAATATCTTATAATAGCCTATAATGGAAATGAATATGAAAAAAATATATATGTATATATATATGTATAAGTGAATCACTTTGCTGTACACCTGAAACATTATAAATCAACTATATTTCAATTTTAAAAGTTCTTATAGAAAAATAAAATTAAAAAAAAATGAAGGGCAAAACCTTCCAGGCAGATGATTAAAAAGGAAGGACCTGAAGGACCTAAGGAAGGAGAGAGATTTTCACCATTAAGAAACTCAGAGGTGACTAGTGTCACTAGAAACTCAAAGATTGAGGGGAAGAATTGTCCCAAGAAGAAATTAGGGAGGTAGGTAGGCTAGATAATTCAGGGTCATGTAGATCATTACAAAATTTATATCTTCTTGAAATTCAATAGGAAGTTATTTAAGGAAAATAAGGAAGCTAGTGGCATGATTAGATTTGCATTAAAAAAAAAAGGATTACTATAACTTTCTCTAGTATGTGTGTGAAAGTAAGGAAAAATGGATGCCATAACCCTAGAAGGAGGTAATGGTGTCTTGAACTAGAGGGATGGTGGTGGTGAGAAGTAAGGAGAGGGAGATTGGTACAAGATGGTGGAGTAGAAGGACGTGTGTTCACTCCCTCCTGTGAGAACACCAGAATCACAACTAACTGCTGAACAGTCATCGACAAGAAGACACTGGAACACACCAAAAAAGATACCCCACATCAAAGACGAAGGAGAAGCCGCAATGAGACGGTAGGAGGGGCGCAATCACAATAAAATCAAATTCCATTACCGCTGGGTGGGTGACTCACAAACTGGAGAACACTTATACCACAGAAGTCCACCCACTGGAGTGAAGGTTCTGAGCCCCACGGCAGGCTTCCCAACCTGGGGCTCCAGCAATGGGAGGAGGAATTCCCAGAAAATCAGACTTTGGAGGCTAGTGGGATTTGATTGCAGGACTTCAACAGGACTGGGGGAAACAGAGACTCCACTCTTGGAGGGCACACACAAAGTAGTGTGCGCATCGGGACCCAGGGGGAAGGAGCAATGACCCCATAGGAGACTGAACCAGACCTACCTGCTAGTGTTGGAGGGTCTCCTGCAGAGGTGGGGGGTGGCTGTGTCTCACCATGGGGACAAGGACACTGGCAGCAGAAGTTCTGGGAAGTACTCCTTGGTGTGAGCCCTCCCAGAGTGCACCATTAGCCCCACCAAAGAGCCTGTAGGCTCCAGTGCTGAGTTACCTCAGGCCAAACAACCAACAGGGAGGGAACTCAGCACCACCCATCAACATTCAAGTGGATTAAAGTTTTACTGAGCTCTGCCCACCAGAGCAACACCCAGTTATACTCACCACCAGTCCCTCCCATCAGGAAACTTGCACAAGCCTCTAAGACAGCCTCATCCACCAGAGGGCAGACAGCAGAAGCAAGAAGAGCTACAGTCCTGCAGGCTGTGGAATGAAAACCACAGTCACAGAAAGACAGACAAAATGAAAAGGCAGAGGACTATGTTCCAGATGAAGGAACAAGATAAAACCCCAGAAAAACAACTAGATGAAGTGGAGATAGGCAACCTCCCAGAAAAAGAATTCAGAATAATGATAGTGAAGATGATCCAAGACCCTGGAAAAAGAATGGAGGCAAAGATCAAGAAAATGCGAGAAATGTGTAACAAAGACCTAGAAGAATTAAAGAACAAACACCTAGAAAAATGAAAGAACAAACAAACGGAGATGAACAATACAATAACTAAAATGAAAAATACACTAGAAGGAATAAATAGAAGAATAACTGAGGCAGAAGAACGGATAAGTGACCTGGAACACAGAATGGTGGAATTCACTGCCATGGAACAGAATAAAGAAAAAAGAATGAAAAGAAATTAAGACAGCTTAAGAGACCGCATTAAAAACACAACATTAAACACACCAACATTTGCATTATAGGGGTCCCAAAAGGAGAAGAGAGAGAGAAGGCCCTGAGAAAATATTTGAAGAGATTATCCCTAACATGGGAAAGGAAATAGCCACCCAAATCCAGGAAGTGCAGAGTCCCAAGTCTCCAGGATAAACCCAAGGAAAAACATGCCAAGACACAGAGCAATCAAATTGACAAAATTAAAGACAAAGAAAACTTATTAAAAGCATCAAGGGAAAAATGACAAATAACATACAAGGGAACTCCCATAAGGTTAACAGCCGATTTCTCAGCAGAAACTCTGCAAGCCAGAAGGGAGTGGCAAGATATATTTAAAGTGATGAAAGGGAAGAACCTACAACCAAGATTACTCTACCCAGCAAGGATCTCATTCAGATTTGACAGAGAAATCAAAAGCTTTATAGACAAGCAAAAGCTAAGAGAATTCAGCACCACCAAACCAGCTCTACAACAAATGCTAAAGGAACTTCTCTATGTGGGAAACACAAGAGAAGAAAAGGACCTACAAAAACAAACCCAAAACAATTAAGAAAATGGTCATAGGAACATACATGTCAATAATTAGCTTAAATGTGAATGGATTAAATGCTCCAACCAAAAAACAGAGGCTTGCTGAATGGATACAAAAACAACACCCATATAAACGCTGTCTACAAGAGACCCACTTCAGACCTAGGGACACATACAGACTGAAAGTGAGAGGATGGAAAAAGATATTCCATGCAAATGGAAATCAAAAGAAAGCTGGAGTAGCAATTCTCATATCAGATAAAATAGACTTTAAAATAAAGAATGTTACAAGGGACAAGTAAGGCCACTACATAATGATCAAGGGATCAATCCAAGAAGAAGATATAACAATTATAAATATATATGCACCCAACATAGGAGCACCTCAATACATAAGGCAACTGCTAACAGCTATAAAAGAGGAACTTGACAGTAACACAGTAATAGTGGGGGACTCTAACACCTCACTTGCGCCAATGGACAGATCATCCAAAATGAAAATAACTAAGGAAACAGAAGCTTTAAATGACACAATAGACCAGATAGATTTAATTGATATTCATAGGACATTCCATCCAAAAACAGCAGATCACATTTTCTTCTCAAGTGTACATGGAACATTCTCCAGGATAAATCACATCTTGGGTCAAAAATCAAGCCTTGGTAAATATAAGAAAATTGAAATCATATCAAGCATCTTTTCTGACCACAACGTTATGAGATTAGAAATAAATTACAGGGAGAAGTGAGCAGAATGATGGTAGAATCACTGTGAAATAGTGGTGGACTGAATGCTAGTCAGTGAGGAAGAGGAAAGTATCAAGGACAATTTCAAATTTTCTGTATGGTCTCCATTCATTTGTTTGTTCAACAAATATTACTGAAATTGTTAACATAGTTGAAAACTAGAATGATGCAAATATAATGAGTTCAGTTAAGAAAAATATGATTGAGATACCTGTCATATAGTCATGGAGGTAGATGTATGAATGAAACTCTGAAAAGAAGTTTAGATTGAAATATATGTTTAATGTTTGTTCACATAATGATAGTAAGTAAAGTAATGGGACTGGATGAGATCACTTAGGGATAGTGAAATGTATCTGGACCAGGTCTTGAAATCCAATCATTTAGTTAGAAATGTGTTCAGCTGAGGAGATTAATTAATAGTGACCAGAGATGCAGGAGAAGCAGCAGGAACATGCGTCACAATTACCAAAAGATGATGGAATTCAAGATGAGAGGGGTTAATCTACTGAATTTTACTTAATACTAGAAATAAAAATGTAAACTGATAAGTATCCATTTAACTTAATAAATTAGAGATCTTCAGGAGGAGCAAAGGCCCAACTGGAGTGTGTTTATGAATAAGCGGGAAGTGAGAAATTGAAGCAACCAAAGTAAACAAGTCTTTGGAAGGCTGTTTCACTCTTAGAAATCATGTTTGTTTTTTTTAAAATTAATTAATTAATTAAGTTTTGCCTGTGTTGGGTCTTCGTTTCTGTGCAAGGGCTTTCTCTAGTTGAGGCAAGCGGGGGCCACTCTTCATCGCGGTGCGCGGGCCTTTCACTATCGTGGCCTCTCTTGTTGCGGAGCACAGGCTCCAGAAGCGCAGGCTCAGTAGCTGTGGCTCACGGGCCCAGTTGCTCCGCGGCATGTGGGATCTTCCCAGACCAGGGCTCGAACCCGTGTCCCCTGCATTGGCAGGCAGACTCTCAACCACTGCGCCACCAGGGAAGCCCCCCATGCTCTTTTAATATTTATTTTTCACTAAGTCTCTTCTTGACCTTTGACACTTTCATATTATCCTTTTAATGTCTTACTTAATCTTACCTTTTATTTTAATTACTAGTTTAGTCCCTTAAGCAAAAGGAAGTGCCTAAGCATAGGATCGTATCTTTGATTTCTTTAAATCTCCTGTTGCATTTGTATTGTGTGGACTCTCCATAAGAGTGAACGGATAAATGAATGAAAAAATAAATAGTGAAGACAGAAAGAAACAGAGAATGAGAAATATTAACAATGCTGGTATGGAAGATGCATTCATATTTTAGAAGTAGTTTTAGATTGTAACATTTCTGAGGCCTCCCCATAGTGAATGTAGGGAACTGCTTGGGGTATTGAATATCGCAGAGATTTCTTGAAGAACTCATTTGCTACCTATGATGCTGTCTGCCAATCTGTCCTGATGTGGAACCACCATTCCTGTGGTCCAGATATGGATTCACCGCAGCCTTATAATTCTAACATCTGGACCTTCCAACATAGCCTCTATTGAAATGCAGGACATCACCTCTATAACCAGGAAAGAGTTCTTCTTTCTACCTCTAGATGACTATAACCTGAGGAATGAAGATAGATCCACCCTAAGCCAACATCTGGTTACTATGTCTCCTCTTTTAACCAAAATTATTGTAACAGAACACAGTTTACAAAGGTCACTGTATACATATGCAATCTCTATCATCACATGGTTACCCCTTGACCTTCATTTCCCCTCTTTCAGCACAAAATACCTTTCCTTGTACTACTCTAAGATTTTTTCTATTTATCCATCTTTTTTATCCCACAGACTTAACAGATATATCTCTATCTACATATCCACAGTTCATGAGAGTGGTTGAAATATAGCATAATGGCTGAAACATATAATTAAATATTTGAATATGAATCCTTTTGACCTTGTTTTTCTTACACCACATGCATATCTTGTATCTATGCATTAAAATGAAATTTGATGGGCTCTGCATGGAAATATTGAACAATGCTTTGGGAAATCTGGAATTGGTTGTTGACTGCCACTAACAATTTTTATAATCTTGGGTGAGTCACTTATCAACCCTAGCCACTGTTTCTTTATAAAAATCAAGGGATTAAACCACATTAACTTTACAGTCTCTACTGCTTCTTGAACTGTTATTATTAAATCAAAATGAAAATATTCATATTTTCAATGGGCAACAGGTTGTGATATTTGAAATTAATAAAATCACAAAAATGACATTAATAAAATGAAAATAGTTGACAATAATTTTTTAGATCGTAGCAATTTGTATGCTTCATCTCACATTACATTTTGTGCTTTGTTGATTTTTTTTCTATTTAAAAATCAATTTTATATCCTTTTAAGGATGACTAACTTTAAAGCTGGTGTCCCATCTGTTTTCTCTTTGTTAGCAGACTTTTTGAGGCTACTCTGAGTTCATAAGGAAAGTTATTTTCTTTGATAAAGCAGCTTTTCAAAGAGAAAAAAAATAACCTTAGACTTTCTTTTTGCACTCGATAGTAAGTGTTTCTAAAACCCATAAACTCATCTTAAGTAAGAAAATAAAGGTTGGTTATTTCAAAAATTGCTATTATTAAACAAACCTCTTATCTCCAAGGCTCAACTCTTTACACAGTGAAAGAATGTATTTTTGAAATTCCATGCTTCTTTTAAAAAATTGTATCTAACTTGTAGGTAATGATATCCTGACCATAACTTTCCATACCAGAATTCATTTCCTGCTGTGTCTCACCCTTTATTTATACTATATGAAAGCACTTCAGAAAATCATATGGTATATGAAAATGAATATTATTTCATCACAAATCCCAAACCACTCTGCATACTTTGTATTTCCATACATGCTTGTAATATTATTTTGATGTCATAAATTCTTTGAAGGACTTTTAAATAGTATTATGTCACCAAAGCATCAAGCATAAAAGGCAAGTTTTGTTATTTATCATATTACTATCCCATACATGCCCCCTGAATTTTCTTAAGTGATGTTTGATCTACCTTAAATTTTGCATGTTTCTGAAGGAAAATATAGCCAAAGCTAATACAAAATGGCTAGTAACCTAAAAATCACATTTGAAGTGCATCTTGAATATATAATTTTTAATCTGGGTATAACTAAACTTTTTAAATTCAAATAATGAAAGAATATTGTGAAAAATGAACCAGTGAATCCAGGGAGACATTTCAAGTGATTTGGCATCCTTGGGCCAATAGTTCTTTCACTCTAACTACCTTGATGCTTATTCTGGCTGCGGCCAGAGAGGGCAGTAGGAGTGAGGTATTCTATTTGTCTATATCCTGTCTCCCTTTTTTTCAACATCATTCTTATCTACTTACATAGTATCCACACCTTCTGGATACCTCCATTTCCAATTATTTCAAACCCTTTTCTTCAGGGATAATCTGATAACCTAATTCATACAAAGGTTTAAATGACTAATAACTTATAATATTATACTTCAAGTTATCTGGAAACAATTTCTACGTGAAGTTTGAGTATATTTTATTTAATGAATGAAATTCAGAATTAATAAGTGGAGAACATTTAATAAACCTAGAGGAACTGGCACACAGATTTTAGTATCAATGAAACAATTAGGGAAGGGTACTTATTTAATTTTTTGACAGATAAAGAGACATTATAGTATATATGACTTGGAGTTCAAAGGCCTTATATTAGTACCTGAGTCCTCTTGAGTAAGCCAGTTATTACTAAGAGCCTCAGTTTTCCATCTGTAAAATGGGAGTAAGGCATTTGAAACCAGTTTTAATGTACATTTACAAGGATAAATTAGGATATTTTATGTAAAAGCAATCTAACATTTAAAGTATATGACAGATGAGATGCTATAATTGTATTTGTTGTTTGTAGTATCCCCCAAATTATACTATATATTTAATTATGTATTGCCTTTATCAGTGAGTCAGACTTATTCCTAAAAATAACTTGCCTTACTGATATAAAACAACAAATGAGCAATGTAAAATTGCTGTATTTTTATTTTACTTCTTTCTCAAGTTATCTTGTAGTTTAAGTAATAATGTCTTACGTTTAGCAGTCTCCCAACAGAGCTTATGGGATAAAATTTCTCATAAGATAGAATCATTTAAGCAAGGAGTTTAGGACTCACATTATTTAATCAATATGATTATAATATATTACATATACGTATGTATGATAAGTACTAGAAAACAAGAGAAACAATAGGCTAGATTCTTAATTATAAATTAATTAATATAAGAATCTATATATTAATTATATATAGATTATAATTAATATAAGAATCTATATATTATATGTGTGTATTGTATTATATACAATACACATATATAATATATATATTATACACATATATAATATATATATGTTCATTTATTGTATACAAGCAATATTTCCATCATGTAAATCTACAGCAATTGTCTACAGAAGACATTATGTGAATAAAAATATTTTTGTGATTTTTTTAATACTACTTTCATTCAAGAAGCACTGTACTATCTGAAGACCTAAACAGAGACATTTCTCCAAAGAAGACATGCAGATAGCCAATAGGCACATGAGAATATGCTCATCATCACCAACTGTTAGAGAACTGCAAATCAAAACTACAATGAGGTACCACCTTACATTGGTCAGAATGACCATCATTAAAAAGTCTACAGATAACAAATGCTGGAGAGGGTGTGGAGAAAAGGGAACCCTCCTACATTGTTGGTGGGAATGTAAATTAGTGCAGCCACTATGGAGAACAGTATGGAGGTTCCTTAAAAAACTAAAAATAGAGTTGCCATATGATCCATCAATCCCACTCCTGGACATATACCCAGACAAAACTCTAATTCGAAAAGATACTTGCACCCCTATATTCACAGCAGCACTATTTACAATAGCCAAGACACGGAAACAACCTAAATGTCCATCGACAGATGAATGGATAAAGAAGATGTGGTATATATACACAATGGAATACTACTCAGTCATAAAAAAGAATGAAATAATGCCATTTGCAGCAACATGGATGGACCTAGAGATTTTCGTAATACTCAAAGTAAGTCAGAAAGAGAAAGACAAATACCATATGATAAAGACAAATACCATATGATATCATTTATGTGTGGAATCTAAAATACAACACAAATGAACATATCTACAGAACAGAAACAGATTCACGGATATAGAGAACAGACTTGTGGTTGCCCAGGGGGAGGGAGATGGGGGCGGGAAGGATTGGGAGTTTGGGATTAGCAGATGCAAACTATTATATATAGGATGGATTTAATCAACAAGGTTCTAATGTATAGCACAGGGAACTATATTCAATATCCTGTGATAAACCATAATGGAAAAGAATATGAAAAAGAATATATATATATATATAAAACGATCACTTTGCTGTACAGCAGAAATTAACACAGCATTGTAAATCGACTATATTTCAATAAAATTTTAAATAAAAGAAACACCATACCATCTAATACGTGCTAGATATTGGGCATGTGCCTGTCTAGACAAGAGACGCATTTTTCATGTTGTTGTGGTTAAACCACAGTAATTGCCCATTATTTTGCATTCCTATGCAAACACATAAAAACTATTCCCTACTCCTTTCACTTAGACATATAAAATTAGCTTAAACACTCACTTATTCTTTTTATTTAGAAATCACACTTTTTTGGAATATCAGTTGTGCAGAATTATACTTTCTTAGGTTTCTTCTGAATTGAAACAGTGATTATAAGCAGTGATTGTCTGAAATTCTCATTTAAATAAACTTTTTACTGAAAAGAATCGTTCACACTGAGTGGGTTACAGCACACACACACGTATTAGTTCTACAGACAACTCATTATTGTTCCTCAGAATTTTGTTCTTTCTAGAGTTCATTTACTCTAGTTATAAACACAGCAGTCCTACTGGCTTGTGGGAAAACAGTTGCATGCTCTCACTTTTCTCATGTGAGGTAGATGCCTTGGCCTTCCTCTCTTGGGAACTCAGCCTTTAGCTGACCTTACTAACACTCACCTTGCTTATCTTGTACATGTCTTCTAACCCCGGTTGAATCCTAAATGCCCACCAGGAGGATTTAGTATCCCCTAAAGAATTTAGGAGTGAGGTTGAGCCAGAAGAAGTAATTTAACTCCAGACAATTTCCTCTTGGTAATTTGTGCTATTTGAAAAATATAGGTCTTGTCTGCCAGAACCTTTGAATGTTTCTTTTTGGTTATTACTTCAACTTATTACAAGGCTTCCTGCTTGCAAAGCAGTAACTACTTCCCTGTACAATCTCTCTGTGGTAGAGTGTTTCTAGACCTTTAAAAAAAACTCTTCTTTATCACTGAAAACAGATTGCACATCTAAGGATACAAACAGATGCAACAACATGCCAACCCTTCTGTAGAGAAATGTCCTGTATTTATAACTGCTTTAGAAATCCTATTCCTCAGTGATGACAGGAAAAGGACAGTTGTTTTTAATAAATATGGTTTGAGTTTATACTGACACTTCAGGAAAAGGACAGTTGTTTTTAATAAATATCGTTTGAGTTTATTGGCAAAGAGACACATTTCAGGTCTCCCGGTTTACTTCACACCAATATATTATGTAGTGAAAAATCAAAAGGGGCATTTGCTTTTTAAGTAGTTCATGACACTCCATTAACATTCCTCCATGTGGAGAAAAAGTTATTTTTTAAGACAAGAAATCTTTGGATTTTATGCGCTATACTGTATGTGTTTTTTATTGCTGTTGTTGGGCAAGATTTATGTTTATAAATGCTTTCAATGTTTATTAGGAAATTGCATTGGGTTAGTAAATGAGCTAATATTTTAAATAATAATAATAATTGTAAGGTTCTAGAAGAGTGTCTGGCATATAATAAGGATTATATGTGTTTGCAAAATAAAATAAAAATTATAAAAGCTTAATTTCACTCTCCTGGTGGCTGTAAATGATTTTTTTTAAAAGGATAGCAGTTTATGTATATGGCTTTTTTTTTTTTTTTTTTTTTGACAGATCCTGCATTGGTCACTTTTATATGTTTGATTTAGGGAAGCATTATGGCTTAGGCCAGTAATTCTCAACTGGGGGCAATTTTGCCCTCCCGGAGACATTTGGAAATGTCTGAAGACATTTTTGTTTGTCACAACTGGGTGCAGGTGCTACTGGCATCTATAAGTAGAGGCAAAGGATGCCCATAAGCATCCTGCAATTCACTGGGCAGCCCTCTACAGCAAAAAAATTATATAATACCAAATGTAAATAGTGCTGAGACTGAGAAATCCTTGGCTTAGAGCTTGAGCTCCAATTCACATTATGCTATCCACTAAATCCTGGAATCCTGGTAAGCACTTAAGTGTAAGGGTTTCAGTTTCTTCATCATAAATGGGTATAATAAAATACTCTAATAGGGATTGAAAGTTATTAGTACATGAAACATTGCACATATCTTGGTGCGTTGTAAAGTCACTAAATCTTAACTATTATTATAAATAAAATCTGAGATAAAGTGATTTATCTGCTTTCTGGTCATTTTTTCTAAATCTAAAATTATACAATATATGCTCTCTTGAGTTTAGTATATTTAAGAATTCTTTCCCACCCTAGATCTTCTCACTGGCAGGCATCAGACAGACAACTAGGTCTTGAAAGCACTTATCACCACCTTATGGCATTTTTGTTGTTGTACATTCATTTTGTTGTGTTTTGTCCAAGATTCAAGGCTTACTTAGAATTTTATAAAGACAAATAAAACTTTCTCAAGGATCTAAATCCTACTATTGTCTTTTCCTTAGCTTAATTTTAAATCACTACATACAACTCAATTTTCCAATAGGCTCAGGGTTAAGTCAACTATGGACTTCATTAAAACTAAATTAAAAACTAGTGTGATGGAGTTTTACCAAAAAAATGATTTTTATGTCTCCTTCAACAGTAGAATCCATAGATAGTAGCACAGCATTTGTTTGGAACACTATAGAACCCATCCTCTGAAGGTAGGAAAAGAGAAGTTCCTTTAAGGCATGTGCTTCAATGGGAAGGGGACTATGTACAGAATAGTTCCTTTTAATTCTTTTCTAAAATGTGCCACAATGCTAATTTATCATTTATTTAAGAGAATTTATAAATATCATTAGAGAAAGAATATTAAAGAAATCTTTATGTCAGTCTCCAGGGCTAACTAGATAGAAAGAAAATAATAGTGAAGATCAAGGTTAGATTGACGACACAATGGGGAAACAATATACACCATTGAAGGTGTTGAAAAAGTATTCCAGTTTGTATTTTAGAAGCAAATTTGGGGTAAAAAAGGATTTATATAGGCAAAACTTCAGAAGTGACACAATCTATGTTATACTGGCATTAAATGACAACCAATTTAATGCAATTATTCTGTACACTTATAGTAATGAAAATGGAAATAGTTACATTTAAGACATTTACAGATTTTAATATTTTACTCAGTGAGCAATAATATTGTACATGCCTTTATTCAAAGCACTGTTCATATATGTAATAGTATTTTACATACTATTTTAAGTATTTTAAATAGTATTTTAAGTACATAGAGATGGCTTCTTGATATCACTGTATTAAAAGTTTCTATTATTCTGCCTGTAGATTTATGTATTGATATACTTTAATAATTAAATTAATATATTACTCTAGACTTTCTTCTGTGATTTATTCTACTGCCTCAACTCCCGCCTTCATCATTTATTTTCTGCACTAATGAATTGACCCATTCAATTAATGTGCAGGTTACAAGGTCAAATGGGTGTCAGTCATTTGTTATGTCTATATTTTAAGTAATATGTTGCTACTACTACTAGAGCACCAAAATTTATTCTTTTTATAAATTAGAGAAGATACTGATAATTCTCTTTGTATTTCTGAATCCAAAATGTTTGCATAAATGGAAGATAAAAGAGTTGAGTTAAAGATATTTTAATGGGAGTATTTTCATAACCCTTGTTTTGGCCAAAGAAGTGTCTCTATATGTCATGTTGACACACAGGGAAAAGAGAGATTAAGAAGTGCTGCTCTACAAAAACTCCCTTTTAATTCATTTTCTACAGTATTGACATAAAGTACTGAAAGAGGTTTTTTTCAGTTGCTTTGATAGCTAATGCTTTAGATATAATGTCATATTGCTTTGGTGGCTATGAAAGGTTATTTCCTCCAGGTATATTTTATAGTTACATATATGTCTTGCTTTTTATTAGGGAAGGATAACTAAAGGGGAGTTGAAGCTTCAAAAACATCCCTGTAAAGTTGACATTCCCCACTGCTTTCAAGAATGAAAGCAAAATATACATGTCCAGTGCTTGGTAGTTTAAGATCCAGGTAGGGAGAGGAACCAAGATGGCGGAGTAGAAGGATGTGCTCTCACTCCCTCTTACGAGAACACCAGAATCACAACTAGCTGCTGGACAATCATCGACAGGAAGACACTGGAACTCACCAAAAAAGATACCCCACATCCAAAGACAAAGGAGAAGCCACAATGAGATGGTAGGAGGGGCGCAATCACAGTAAAATCAAATCCCATAACTGCTGGGTGGGTGACTCACAGACTGGAGAACACTTATACCACAGAAGTCCACCCACTGGAGTGAAGGTTCTGAGCCCCACGGCAGGCTTCCCAACCTAGGGGTCTGCCAACAGGAGGAGGAAATCCTAGAGAATCAGACATTGAAGCACAGTGGAAATTGATTGCAGGACTTCGACAGGACTGGGGGAAACAGAGACTCCACGCTTGGAGGGCACACACACAAAGTAGTGTGCGCATCGGGACCCAGGGGAAGGAGCAGTGACCCCAGGGGAGACTGAACCAGACCTACCCACTAGTGTTGGAGGGTCTCCTGCAGAGGTGGGGTGGGGGGGGCGGGCTGTGGCTCACCGTAGGGACAAGGACACTGGCAGCAGAAGTTCTGGGAAGTACTCCTTGGCGTGAGCCCTCCCAGAGTCTGTCATTAGCCCCACCAAAGAGCCCAGGTAGGCTCCAGTGTTGAGTTTCCTCAGGCCAAACAACCAACAGAGAGGGAACCCAGCTCCACCCATCAACATTCAAGTGGATTAAAGTTTTACTGAGCTCTGCCCAACAGAGCAACAGTCAGCTCTACCCACCACCAGTCCCTCCCATCAAGCCTCTTAGATAGCTCATCCACCAGAGGGCAGACAGCAGAAGCAAGAAGAACTACAATCCTGCAGCCTGTGGAACAAAAACCACATTCACAGACAGATAGACAAGATGAAAAGGCAGATGGCTATGTACCAGATGAAGGAACAAGATAAAACCCCAGAAAAACAATGTAATGAAGTGGAGATAGGCAACCTTCCAGAAAAAGAATTCAGAATAATGATAGTGAAGATGATCCAGGACCTCGGAAAAATAATGGAGGCAAAGATCGAGAAGATGCAAGAAATGTTTAACAAAGACCTAGAGGAATTAAAGAACAAACAAACAGAGATGAACAATACAATAACTGAAATAAAAAATACACTAGAAGGAATCCATAGCAGAATAACTGAGGCAGAAGAACGGATAAGTGATCTGGAAGACAGAATGGTGGAATTCACTGCTGCAGAACAGAATAAAGAAAAAAAGAATGAAAAGAAATTAAGACAGCCTATGAGACTTCTGGGACAACATTAAATGCAACCACATTCACATTATAGGGGTCCCAGAAGGAGAAGAGAGAGAGAAAGGACCAGGGAAAATATTTGAAGAGATTATAGTTGAAAACTTCCCTAACATGGGAAAGGAAATAGCCACCCAAGTCCAGGAAGCGCAGAGAGCCCCATACAGGATAAACCCAAGGAGAAACACGCCAAGACATATAGTAATCAAATTTGCAAAAAGTAAAGACAAAGATAAATTATTGATAGCAGCAAGGGAAAAACGAAAAATAATATATAAGGGAACTCCCATAAGGTTAACAGCTGATTTCTCAGCAGAAGCTCTACAAGCCAGAAGAGAGTGGCATGATAAACTTAAAGTGATGAAAGGGAAGAACCTACAACCAAGATTACTCTACCCAGCAAGGATCTCATTCAGATTTGATGGAGAAATCAAAAGCTTTACAGACAAGCAAAAGCTAAGAGAATTCAGCACCACCAAACCAGCTCTACAACAAATGCTAAAGGAAATTCTCTAAGTGGGAAACACAAGAGAAGGAAAGGACCTACAAAAACAAACCCAAAACATTTAAGAAAATGGGAATAGGAACATACATATCGATAATTACCTTAAACGTGAATGGATTAAATGCTCCAACCAAAAGACACAGGCTTGCTGCATGGATACAAAAACAAGACCCATCTATATGCTGTCTACAAGAGACCCACTTCAGACCTAGGGACACATACAGACTGAAAGTGAGGGGATGGAAAAAGACATTCCATGCAAATGGAAATCGAAAGAAAGCTGGAGTAGCAATACTCATATCAGATAAAATAGACTTGAAAATAAAGAATGTTACAAGAGACAAGGAAGGACACTACATAATGATCAAGGGATCAATCCAAGAAGAAGATATAACAATTATAAATATATATGCACCCAACATAGGAGCACCTCAATACATAAGGCAACTGCTAACAGCTATAAAAGAGGAAATCGACAGTAACATAGTAATAGTGGGGGACTTTAACACCTCACTTACGCCAATGGACAGATCATCCAAAATGAAAATAAATAAGGAAACAGAAGCTTTAAATGACACAATAGACCAGATAGATTTAATTGATATTTATAGGACATTCCATCCAAAAACAGCAGATTACACTTTCTTCTCAAGTGCGCACGGAACATTCTCCAGGATAGATCACATCTTGGGTCACAAATCAAGCCTCAGTAAATTTAAGAAAATTGAAATCATATCAAGCATCTTTTCTGACCACAACGCTATGAGATTAGAAATGAATTACAGGGAAAAAAATCATAAAAAACAGAAATACATGGAGGCTAAACACGTTTAGTATGTTACTAAATAACCAAGAGATCACTGAAGAATTCAAAGAGGAAATCAAAAAATACCTAGAGACAAATGACAATGAAAACACGATGATCCAAAACCTATGGGATACAGCAAAAGCAGTTCTAAGAGGGAAGTTTATAGCTATACAAGCCTACCTCAAGAAACAAGAAAAATCTCAAGTACAATCTAACCTTACACCTAAAGGAAGTAGAGAAAGAAGAAAAAACAAAACCCAAAGTTAACAGAAGGAAAGAAATCATAAAGACCAGAGCAGAAATAAATCAATATTGTGAAAATGACTATACTACCCAAAGCAATCTACAGGTTCAATGCAATCACTATCAAATTACCAATGGCATTTTTTACAGAACTAGAACAAAAAATCTTAAAATTTGTATGGAGACACAAAAGACCCCAAATAGCCAAAGCAGTCTTGAGGGAAAAAAACGGAGCTGGAGGAATCAGACTCCCTGACTTCAGACTATACTACAAAGCTACAGTAATCAAGACAATATGGTACTGGCACAAAAACAGAAACATAGATCAATGGAACAAGATAGAAAGCCCAGAGATCAACCCACGCACCTATGGTCAACTAATCTATGACAAAGGAGGCAAAGATATACAATGGAGAAAAGACAGTCTCTTCAATAAGTGGTGCTGGGAAAACTGGACAGCTACATGTAAAAGAATGAAATTAGAATACTCCCTAACACCATACACAAAAATAAACTCAAAATGGATTAGAGACCTAAATATAAGACTGGACACTATAAAACTCTTAGAGGAAAACATAGGAAGAACACTCTTTGACATAAATCACAGCAAGATCTTTTTTGATCCACCTCCTAGAGTAATGGAAATAAAAACAAAAATAAACAAATGGGACCTAATGAAACTTCAAAGCTTTTGCACAGCAAAGGAAACCATAAACAAGACGAAAAGACAACCCTCAGAATGGGAGAAAATATTTGCAAATGAATCAACGGACAAAGGATTAATCTCCAAAATATATAAACAGCTCATTCAGCTCAATATTAAAGAAACAAACACCCCAATCCAAAACTGGGCAGAAGACCTAAATAGACATTTCTCCAAAGAAGACATACAGACGGCCACGAAGCACATGAAAAGATGCTCAACATCACTAATTATTAGAGAAATGCAAGTCAAAACTACAATGAGGTATCACCTCACTCCTGTTAGAATGGGCATCATCAGAAAATCTACAAACAACAAATGCTGGAGAGGGTGTGGAGAAAAGGGAACCCTCTTGCACTGTTGGTGGGAATGTAAATTGATACAGCCACTATGGAGAACAATATGGAGGTTCCTTAAAAAACTAAAAATAGAGTTACCATATGACCCAGCAATCCCACTACTGGGCATATACCCAGAGAAAACCGTAATTCAAAAAGACACATGCACCTGAATGTTCATTGCAGCACTATTTACAATAGCCAGGTCATGGAAGCAGCCTAAATGTCCATCGACGGATGAATGGATAAAGAAGATGTGGTACATATATACAATGGAATATTACTCAGCCATAAAAAGGAACGAAATTGAGTCATTTGTTGAGACGTGGATGGATCTAGAGACTGTCTTACAGAGTGAAGTAAGTCAGAAAGAGAAAAACAAATATCGTATATTAACGCATGTATGTGGAACCTAGAAAAATGGTACAGATGAACCGGTTTGCAGGGCAGAAGTTGAGACACAGATGTAGAGAACAAATGTATGGACACCAAGGGGGGAAAACCGTGGTGTGGTGGGGATGGTGGTGTGCTGAATTGGGCGATTGGGATTGACATGTATACACTGATGTGTATAAAATTGATGACTAGTAAGAACCTGCAGTATAAAAAACCAAACAAAAAAAAAACAACTAATACTAAACTTTCTTTGGGTTATTTGTATGGAAATATGTTAATATAATTGTTTCAGACATTACATGAAATTTTTAAAAATCTTATATGTTCTGGTATAATGTTAGAAATCATAATTCTAGTTATTACTTTAAAATGTATATCTCAGAAATAACTAAATTTCCTTGTCAATTGCATTATTATGAACTTTCATCAAATCTTTAACCATGGTCATTTTTAAGTCTTTTGTTATTTACAGACAGTTCTGGGTGTACTCTGATGCTTTTGCAAATATGTTCCTATAAAAGGGTTTCATCTTCAAGGAATTCATGGAAAGACTCTGACAAGTACCGGTTTCTGGTAACTGTACTGCTGAACTGAATGAATAAGCATTTTCAGAACTCTAATGGAAAAGTGATGAATTCATTAAAGTGCTAACAAAAGATCAAGATGAAAAAAAAATTAATTACATGGACTGAGTCAAGTGATGAGGATAATTATAATTTTTGTGACTTTCTGTTTGAATTTAAAAAAATAAAATTCCCACAAGGACTCAGAGGCAAAACATATACAAATCAATTTTCACTGCAAAGTAAAGGAGCTGTTACTGTGGAGGATTACTGGACTGGATGTCAATATTATGACATAGTATGAGTGTGTTTTGTGTTTGGTAGTTGCAATCATTGTTGCTTTTGTTGTGGTCATCCATTTACAATGCTTGGTGTCAGTTTATTTATCTCTTGTAAAAATAAAATTCAGTGTGTGTGTGTGAAAAAAAAAAAAAAGATCCAGCTAGTATATCAATCCATATAGATCAAAGTAATCAACTCATCAATGAGAGAAAAATGTCAAGAGAAAGAACATATCATGTTAGATAAGCTATATCAGTAAGGGAAAAAAACATCGTAGTGGATTCTTCTCTGGACTATATAAATATTAAGGAGCTACTGGTAAATGCCAGGTACTATTGGGAGGAGTGGATTCAGCGTTAAACAAGACAGACACTGTCCCTGCCCTTATGAAACTTCTATTTTAGTTGGCTTGGGTGTAGAAGTAAGTATGGGTCAAAGTGTCTATTCTTGAACATAAAACATACAGTATTCTGCATTTTATGTTTTACTTACTTGATCTAGAGGCTCATTAGTAAGAAACCATAAACCTTATTCAGGAGGCATGTTTCTTCTCAGTATGAATTACCCAAGAGTTACTATTTAGCTTCTCCTGATAATTCTGGCTCACTTTAACATAATTTCATATACATCTCTTATTTAAATTCAAATTATAATGTTATTTTCAGTAATCTTTATAATTTGTTAAAATACTATTTAATATTAGCCATTTTTCTAATGTAATACCATTTTTTTTCTACTAGCTATTGGAAATTGCTTCAAGTATTTCTTTTCCTTTAGGAACAATTCTAGTTGTAAAACAATGCCATTTTTGGTTAAGTGGAGAACATTGCAGAAAAATATATCTTAAAATCAAATAAAATAACCAATCATGTGCTAAATTTTAATCTATATAAGAAACTAGGAAGTTGTTGCCTGATAACATTTTTGGCAATTACCAGTATAGTTCACACACACGAAATGAAGTTCAGGAAAACATGATGAAATTCATTAATCAGTGATTGAAACATTGCTCCCCTCCTCATTAATTCTATCATGTCACCCTGCCTTAATGAAAATTGGGCTATGCACATTGGCATGATTACTGTATATATTCTTTGCATCAGATATAAGACAATTTTAAAATGTAATAAAACCCCTAAAATCAGGATAAATCTTACAGTCAATGTTTTCAACCGTGTTGCAGTTGCAGTGGAGTTTACATTGCTATGTGTGGATTTTATCATAGTTTCATATTGTCCTTTCTTTGATTGAGTTATATGCAGTATTAGCACTTCATGTGGTGAGTTACCAATAAGAATATTTTCAAAAAGCTTTTACTATGATTTGGTATGATAGCAAATGTTATTTTGTATATGGAAAGCCAAGGAAAGAAAGAGTATAACTTTGATATTAATGAAAAAAATATTTGTACTTGCATTGCCTTCAATTCCACACTCTCTTCTAAATTAAAAACCAAATGCTTTATGAAATCAAAAGAAGGAATATACTCACACGTACATGAAGCTGTATCATTGAGACAAATGCAAAACCTATCAAACCTAAGAAAGGGAAGTGAAGACAGAAGAAATTCGAACGAGAGGCTGGTGTGACTGATGAATGGGTCACACCACTAGTAAGGAAGGAATGTGGTTTTTATTTGTTTTTAATTAGCATCATAAGTTTTGTTTGTTTTTTCTTTCTTAGTGGTATGTAAAATAATAATGTGTTTTAAAATCATTCATCCTGAATTCAATGAAATGCAGATTATATACTCCAGTGAAGAAATGAGAGGAAAAAAATTATAGGGAAGTAAAGAACTGATTTTATTATAATCTTCAGTTTTGACTGATTAATCACTAAATTTGCCATCCATTCATCTTCTACTAGGAACCCAAAGGATAGGTAATAAAATAACTGTTTGACAACTAAATTGTCTAAAAACTAACATAATTATATTAGTTTGTGGAAATTTAATTCCAGCTTTGAGAAAGATGTGGCTAGGTATATGCACTGAAAATTCCCTCTGGGGAAGAGATCTCAAGAGCTTCAGAAGGAATTAATGTCAATTAGCAGCATGATGAAAAAATTATTTCCCTCTGGACCATTGCAACCAAATACAAATTGTGTGTGTGTGTGTGTGTGTGTGTGTGTATATATATATATATATATATAATATATATATATATATATATATATGCAAAAATATATTTTTATATTTTGAATCAAAGGGATCTTTCCTAGGTTTGTCTATATAGAATTAAATATATATTTAAATGTAGACTTTTAGAACTGGAAGATAATTGAGTAAATGTTAGAGTTTCTTCAAGATCTAATTTTTATCTTCTGTTTTTCTCATCTCTTTCAATAGGCTGATAAATGAAGCCCAGAGAAATTAATTTCTTCATCAAAGTTCACACAGTTTGATAGCAGCACAGACAAGATTAGAGTCTTTGGCCCAAGGTTCAGTGTTCTTTCCCTTATGCCAAATTATCCCATCATATATTAGGTACATAAGTAGGATAATGAGTGTAGTGGATGCTGTGGTGTGCTCCCAAGTTCTCTCCTCCCCCACCCCAATCACACACACATACACACACTCACACACACACACACACACACACACACACACATCTTCACAACTAAAGCCTTCATTTTCCCAGTTGGTAAAAACGTTGGCAGCTGATAGCATTCAAGTAAGTTCCTTTACAAAAAAAAAAAAAAAGCCTATTCATTCATGGTTACACCCCCTTCCCAGATATTGCCAATGTCGAATAACTTGTGGATATGAGTATAAGGCTCCCAACCACTTGCCTAAATTGGGGACAACTCTGAGGGATCATCCCAGCTTCGGATTTCCCTGTGTGATTATCTGAGATAGATAGTTCAATTGCATAGAGTTTAACTTCTCCCTCTGCCAGACACTGCTTTCTTCATTACCCCATGGGTATTTACTTGAGAATACACTCTAGTAAACTTTTGTTTATTGTCTCAAATATTTGTCTCAGAATCTGTTCTAGGCAACCAAACCATAAAAATAAATGTAAAATTACTCAAGTATTCTGGAGTAAATTACTTTGCTTTTTAAAGTTGAGATAGAAGTATTCAAAGTGGTTTTAACTTCTAAAGGATGAAGCAAGTATCTATCAGAGAAACTTCTAGGTGTATTCACTTTATTTTATTACTATACTTATTGTTGCTGTCATCAAGATAACTATTCCTCAGGTATAATATTAGGCATTTTATACACAGTAGTTCATTAAGTCTTAACTATAATCCTGTATGTAGATACAGGTATGAATGTAAATCTTCCTTTCCCAGATGAGGAAATTGGAGATTTGGGAAGGGTAAGTAACTTGTCATGGTCACTTAGCTAGAAATTGTCTGATTCTGGTTGATTCTCTCATTAGACCTCAAGCTGCCTAAATGCAAGAGCTGGTTCTCTTATGAACAATACTATTTCCTATCACATAATATAGCACCTTGCTCTCAGTAGAGGTCAATAAATATTTATCAAATCAGCAAAGGAACCTTTATTTGATAAACCTTTATTTATCTGACCCCAAATCCATGCCATTAGCCCCATGTGCTATGCAATCACCCATGTATACTATGAGCCCTAGACTTAATGGTGAACATCACAAAGAACTAAAAAAAAAAAAAGTCTAAGATGTTAAAAGCAAACTATGCTGAACAAACAGGAATGGGTGATTTAAATATGCATTTTTTTAAAAAAATAGATCATTTCATTTTGTTTCTTTTTATAGTAGATGCATATGTACCTTGTAGGATCAGATGTTATACCAGAGAACACTGAGTCTGCCTGTGGGATTGAGTCATTTGATCCCTTTCAATATGTCTTATTAAAACTGTATATTCAATTTAATGTAATATCCCAGGAGGGTTAAAATGATCACATAAAGAAAATGATGAACATTTCCCCAAATCTAACATTAAAGTAACGGAAATGAAGTTTCCACTCATCTCCTCAGCTTTCCTAAGCAGCACGTATATAAATAGAATAGAAATGTTTATTATCATGATGAATTTACCAATGGCTATTTTGTTCTGAAACAAATTTTTTTCTCAGAGTATTTTATACCCATGATGTTTCTGACATTTGGATGTGATATTAGGCACAGTGTTTGAGGATCTTTCAATAACTGATTCAACAGTTAAGTAAGCATCTTATAGAAGTAAAGTCACAAAGATGAAAAGAAAATAAAATCTCACATTTCTAAGTAGGTCCAAATACCTAGCTTATTTCTTTTACTCCCAAGAAAGTCCCTGAAACACCTTCTGTAAGTCATACAATGCTTCTTTCATACAAACAGGTAACCAGCCTTACTATCTCTACCACAAATCAAGGGAAGAGTTAAAATGGCAAATTAGAAGTAATGGAGAGGGTCTGATATAAGTAAGCACAAATTAAAAACTAGAATGGCAGCTTACTACAGACATTAAGACAATTTAAAGAAAGAAAGAAAAGACATGGTTAGCAAAACACCTCAATCTGAAGTCACTGAGTATAAAGACACTAAAGATATCCCCTAATAGAACTTAGTTTTACAGAAGATTGGGGATATTCATCTCAGTAATGATAATCTTGAAGCCTCAATTTAAGTTACAGTATGGTTCTGCATGTACTTTATTTTAGAAAAATGTGATACATTTTAGAAATATTCCCATGGGAATACTGGGAGGCAGAATGAACCGGTGGTTAATCAAGCAGACTGTCTATCTTACACTGTCTGTAGAGTACAAACTCACTGTGCTTCTGTTTTCTAGTCTGTGTAATGGGACTAATAGAAGCTACCTCAAGAGACTCTTGTGAGGGATAAGTAAGGGCATTAGAAAAATGCTTGGCATATAATACATACTCAATAAATATATTATCTCAAGCAGATAAGCTATTTTTCAGCAAATATTTATCAAATGCTTAATATGTACCAGAGAATCGGGTCAGGAGGTTTAGATTGGAGATAGGAGAAGTAGACGACTTGATGTTGCCTATTTGCAGTACATCAGCAAGGACTTGATTTAAAGGTGTATGAGGAAAAAGAGAAAGCAAAGGTGATTTATAGATGTTGGCCTGATAGTGGTACCATTCGTGAGAAGGAGGGTATTTGGGGAAGAAAAGGTTGCAGAGTCAAAATCAAGTTTGTTTTTTTGGTTTTGTTTTATGTCAGATTAGGAATGTTAATTAGTCAAAGTGATGATGCCGGATAAGTAAATTAGGGCTCAAAGTAGAGACCAGGTTTGGAGAAATGGTTTTCTAGGGAACAAACAATGAAAAGTTGGGCATTTAAAAACTATGCCATTTAGATGTCAGGTACACAGAAATTTTCATTGGCCCTTCAGCACATTTTGTACTAGCCTACTGCCATGTGCTCTATTCTCTTCTCTCTTACCTCTTTCTCTTCCCTTTTTTCCTCCTTCGTTGTAACAACAATAAATCCTTTGTTTTTTGCCACCAGAGCAATAAGCCAACTAGTTAGTTTCTATCTCAATGTATTTTTCTAAACCAAGCCAGTGCTCTCTTCAAGAGGAATTCTGGTACCAGTTTGTAATCTTTGCTTCCTCCGCAACATGATTCAATAAGCTATGTCTTGCTCCTGTCATTAGAGTATAAACTTTTTGTGAGAAAGCAGATGGGCCTATACTCATGGACCTGGTTTTGATTAATAAAGTTCATCCAAAAGTCTAAATGCTGAAATTTCTTTTAAGTGCCCTGTTGTTCTCTGTAGGTCACTGGAATGACTTCTTTTTTAGTTCCTTAAATTTCTAGGTTACCACTTTGCTGACACAAATCATGATATTGATCATTCTAAAACTCTCTGAGCGTACACTCAAGTAAATATGGCATATTAAATCCAACAAAAATGTATAGATTCATATATAGATGTTCATTACTTATTAAAATAACATGTATTCTCAGAGAAAATTATAGAATGCAAACTTAGGAAATTAGATAAACACATTTCAAAATGCCTTTTAATTCAACTCTGAAAAGAAATGAGCTATCAAGCCATGAAAAGACATCAAGAAACCTGAAATGCATGTTACTAAGTGAAAGAGGCCAACCTGAAAATACTACATACTGTATGAGTCCAATTCTATGACACTCTGAAAAGGCAAAACTATGGAGACAGTAGTTGCCAGTGGTGGGGAGAGGAGGGGAGAGATGGGTAGGCAGAACACAGGGGATTTTTAGGGTAGTGAAAATACTCTGTATGACGATATAATAATGGATAAATGTCATTATTAAGTGTGTCCAAACCCATAGAATGTAGAACTCCAAGAGTGAACCCTAAGGTAAGCTGTGGACTTTGGGTGATTATGATGCGTCAGCATAGGTTCATCCTGGGTAAAAAGTAACACCATTCTGTCGAGTAATGTTGCTAATGAGGGAGGCTATGAATGTGTGGAGGCAGAAGGTCTACGAGAAATTTCTGTACCTTCCTCTCAATTTTGTTGCCAACTTAAAACTGCTCTTTAAAAAAGTATTTTAATAAATGCCTTTTAGAGTAAATTATTCATTTAACCACTCTTTCCAGTAGAATTGCACTGGGAAATATAATGTCATGGAAAAGAGAAAATAATTCTATTGATATTTTTTAAGCCTTGTTGAAAACTTACGGTTTTGGACACAAATGCGAAAGCAACGCTCTGGTGTGTGTGCTATGAACGTATTTTTTAAAGACCTCTTTTCTTTTCCATGTCTTTACCTCAGGCTACATATCGAAATCGAATTGTGAGCCAAAGTCTCAGCACAAGGGACAGAAAAGCAATGCATACTCCCACCGAGGACCGTTTTAGATACTCAGCAGCGGACCAGACAAGCCCCTACAAAAGCAAGACCTGTCAGCTCTCCAGTCTATGTTTAAGCAGTTTTTTGAAGGACAAGGAACTAGTGGAAGTTATCAAACACTCCAGAGGAACTTACGAAACCCTCACGTCAGAGGTCACCCAGAATTTACGGGCCACTGTAGGGCAGAACTCTCTGAAACCAATAGCTAAGACCGAAGGGCTCTCCACGTTCTCAGAGAAACCAAAGGACCAAGTTGCTGTGGCCCGACAGCATTCAACCTTTACAGGCAGGTTTGGACAACCGCCAAGAGGGCCAATCTCTTTACACATGTACAGCAGAAAGAATGTTTTCCTCCATCACAATTTACACACAACTGAGCTGCAGGCTCTAGGCCAGCAGGATGGGTAATTAAATCACCCTATTCCTGTCTCTGTGTAGGATAAGACGGTTAGTGTTTCTCGTGCATAGCTCATGTTTAAATTTTCATGTATTTTTTATTACTTTTTATTTTTAGTTATAAACAAAGAATTTTACTTTTTTTTTTTTTTTAGAATGAGGGTTCAAGCATGTTAATTGAATTAGGTTTAATAGCTTTTGGAGACTTTATTATATATATGTATAATAAATGAGACCATCTTGCTGGTTTATATACAGGCCATAATTTATTTATCTTTTATCTTTATCAGTCACTGATATGCATTGAAGTTTCAGAAGGTAATATCAAATAGCACTCTGTTCACTTAATGGTGTTACTGTGAAAATAGATGTGCAGAATAAATAGATAAAGGGATTGTAAGGAATTTTAAATTACATAGTTAATAGAAAGAGAAAAGGGGTTTTAAAGTCTTGTATTTGGTGGTGTATTTATTTGAAGAATGAAGCTTGCTTGCATATAACCTAGAGATGGCGTTTGTCTCTCTATTACATACAATCAAGCTTATCTTGCCATACGATTAAGGGGGAAAATGGTATTTCTTTTATCCTCTAAGTGTTTAGTTCACACTAGTTCACAAAGGATTTCAGACTGAGTAATTGCTAGCCAAATAGAGAATGACAGCTCTGATCATCGAAAAATTTTGCTTTTAGTTTTTGCTATTGATGTTGAAGTACTATGACATAACACACAGTGAAGTGGTAATGTTGCCTGAATTTTGTCAAATGATGCGTAAAGCATGACATGCTACACTCTTTGAGTCACTGCCATGGTTATATCACCATATATTTTAAAAATTCGAGGAATAGAACATTCTAAGAAAGTTATTTTACTTCACTTTCCTTATATTTTTAAATTTTTCACTTCTTTTTTTAATGTGTGTCCAATTTTGCTTCATATACATTAACCCATACCAATTACTCTACATGATGAATTGAGGAAGAGAAAGTCAGTCTCTTGGTAGCCCAGTTTACACTATTTTGACTATTCAGTCATCTAGATTTAGAGGAAAAAGTAAAATATATGTAAACTTTGGCAATTTGATCTCAGAAATAAATATCTAACAGGAATACTTAACTCGTTTGATGGCAAATATTTCTCTTTAACACACAAGGCCTAATATGTTTTATACATAAGTGCACGTGAGCGAAATAATTCCTTTATGTTTAATGAATAATAGAGCTGTATGCAGCTATAGAAATAAATAAATAATTTTAAAATGACCAGTAGGAATCCGGGCTGCAGTTTTCTTATACAAAGATAAAAGCTAATAACTGAATCCATATTAGGCATACTCCATGCAAATTGAAATTGTCATACCTACTGCATGATCTGTTTCCCTTGTGCTCTCTGACAGAATCCATGAAATGAATAAAGGGAAACTGAGATAGCAGTTTTAGCATGGCATCTGACTAACCTGCTTAAATTAAAGCTATGTGTGAAATGCATCTCCTAAAGCAAAAGTGCATTTGAGCTCTATGCGTTGGGGAAAAGCCATTAGATATCCCCCCACTAGCTTTAACTATTAAACTTTAACCACTTTTCAAACTTTGATTAGAATTGATAAGAGTAAAGAGTTTAGTGGATATGCTGGATTTGTAATTTCGGTTTTCCAAAGGAAAACACATGTGCATCAAGACAAATGTTTGCCAAATGTTTTCTTTTTTTGTGTGTTTGTAATTCTGCCAAAAGAGAATAATGCACACTGCAATTTGCTTGGCTTAATGAGACTGCTCTCTAAAATTCCCACTATACTTTAGAAGTTATAATATTCATGCAGACAGACATTTTGGGCTGGATGGTATTTAAGAAATGATAGAAAAATTATGATTATTAATTGTGGAATTCAGCTTCATTTGTCCTAAAAGTTGGTGTGTGTTACTAGAGTATTTGAAGTCTGTAAATAAATCAGAACGGTAAAATAATCAAGGATTTTTTCCCAGGATATGGAAGAACTATGTATCACAAATAATGTTTTTGATTTGGACTTTTGGAGCTTATAGTTTTGCTTTTCTGGAAGATAGACTTTTGAATTATACTTTGTAAAAAATAATCTATTTAAGAAAATCTGTCATTTAATAGACATTTTAAGAGATGTTTTAAATGCTAGTATTTTCTTGAAAAATGTTTTTTAAAGCTGAAACATTCAAAAAGAAAACCTGTGTTAAACAGTTCAATTTTAAAAGGAGGGATATTTTTTGGAAATGTCATCTTAAAGCTGTTTTGTATCAGTATTTTCAGCATTGTTATAATATTATTTGTAATACTAAGTGTAACTCAGGCCTGGAGAAGGTGTAAGCCCACTATGCTAATATACATCAGTAACTGTAAAACAGGGGTTCTTTGTAAGTTCCTCTTGTGTATATAGAGTACTCATGTGGGCATTCTTTCAGCAAATTGATTTCTTTGTACTAAAATCTCTAGTTTTCTAAGACAGTTCCATGTATAAAAATGATTTATACATTTCTCCAAGGCGGTACATATCCAAAGACATGACACCAGGGGGAAAAAGTGCTTGTTTTTCTGATGGAAGCAGTTGTCTTTTCTTTCCCTTCCTGTTTCTTCTGTGCATGTGTATGTGTAGCTAAGCCTAAGTAAGTCTGTAAAATTTCTGCTGCAAATCTTCTTTTCTGAATTAGAACGTGTTTTAAAGGACACTTAAGAAGAGATATTCCTTAAGGAAAAGCTGTTTCCACCTGAAATAAACTGTTCTCATTTTTGTAATTATTGGAACATGCAACTGTATTTCTATGAAGTCATTGATTTTTTTTCAAATAATTTTATATGCTAACAGAGTCACAGCAAAATTATTCTCTCTCCAAACTATTTTTTTCTTCTTTGGAGCACCGTAGTCCTTGTGCAAATGACACCATGAAACTGTAGCTGCAGTGCTAAAGGTGTGAATCTACCAATATCAATATGCTCAGGGTAAGGACCTAGGGCCACATATCAGTCAAGTTGTTTTTGTTATTTATTGATTGAGATATAAATAAACTAGCCAGCCACTAGTCAACAATAAACATTTGTAGACATGCCCACACTTACTTAAAATGCTTACCAAGATACTCTTAATCAATCTGGGTTTATGACCTGTGTTTTACACCTTGTATTTCCCAAGATTTCAACCTAGCCTATTGTCATTAATTTTCTGAGTGTTACTGAATTCAAAGTAATTAATTGAATTCAAAGAAAATTTCACATTTTGTTTTGTTTACCTTGTGTGTGTTTAACAGAGATAACACTTCCACTAAAGAGAGTTAATATTTTCTTTTTATTACCATGTAATAAGGATAAGGTAAATGATCAAGATAAATGATCATATTCCACTAGTCCTCCAAGACCTTTCTTAGTAACTTAGTTGCTGATGGAATAGTACGACGAGCAGTTTATTGAACAGTGACATTCATTATCGCCTTTCTCATTATTAAGAAGTAGTAAGTAACCCACTATAGTGGGTAACTTGGAATACTGGCTATAGTCTTATAGTCTAAATTTTGTTCTACTTTTCCACTTTTAGAACTTTATATTCCAAATACCTATAGAAGTAGGAAGTGCTTCAAAACAGCACTCACAACTCCATTAAACCACCTGTAGATCAACGTGGGAAAAGAAAGGGGGATGCCTGTAGAGGTGCTGTCTGTGATTGCCATTCTTATCCCTGAATCACATTCCCCACAGCCGGAGGCTTTTCCCTGGTGATATATCCATTTAAATATAGTACTGATTCATTTATTCTAAGGATTTTGATTGCATTCTGGAACTTGACTCTATTTAGGCTTTATTATCAAATCCTTTTTATATATTTTCTTTTTTTACCCCAAGAAATAATTCAATCACACATAATATTTCTTTGCTAATTTACTCCTCCTAGAATTTAAACTCTTTTTTCTTGTTCTTTTTCCACGTGCTAATTTTGTCATGCCAACATGGGATGATAGAAAATATAAACTAGTTGAGTTCTTACAAAAAGTTGAATTGCACTGTAGTATAAGAGCAAACGGCCAACCATCAACCAACTAAACAAAGAAGCCCTCTTCTCTAACAATATACATTAGCATTGCCAAATTTTTATTTTTCAAATCTCAATCTGTGCCAAGTTCTTTCACCAACAGAACCACAAACATATCCACCAACTATTTATTGACAATAAATTTGATCTTGCTCAGAACCCACTTGCTCAGTACCAAGTAGTGTAGCCCCAAAATATGTCAGAGATCTCATTTTCCAGGTGTGTTATCTGTGGAAAAGAATGAAGGCAGTTCACCCTATTTCAGACCTGAAATTTTTCCCATAGAAATTAAGACGATGAAAATTCTTACTAATACAAAGTGGGTTTCATCTACCCAACTAATCTAGAATGTGGGATATCATGGTTCCTTTTAGAGAACTTTCAATCTAGCCCCATTAACTTCACCACTTTAACAAACATACTTTTCCTCTTGAACATAAAATTCAAGAAAAAGAACTTTCTACATCTTATCATCCTTTCCAAACATTGCCTCATTGCTTTGGTAAGCTCAGGTTGCTGTTACAAAATACCACAGAGTGGGTGGCTTAAACAGTAGACGATTATTTTCCACAGCTCTATAAGCTGAAAGTCTAAGATAAAGGTGCCAGCTGATTCAGTTCCTGGTTTAGGTAGCTTTGTTCTTCTCACTGTTTTCTCACATGGCAGAGAATAAACAAACTGTTGTCTTATAAGGTTGCTAATCCCATCATGGGGCCCCTCCCTCATTTAAACCTAATTACTTTCCAAAATCCCCACCTCCATGTTCCATCACATTGGGGTTAGGGCTTCAACATATGTTTTGGGGGAACACAAATGTCCAGTCCATAGCATTTATTTTCATCCTAGTAAGTTTGCTATTGTTTTACTCATTTCATAGATGAGATCAGAAAGGTTAGGTAATTTGGCAGGAACACACAGCATGTATGTTTAACTAAGCTGGATTTCATATCCCTTGATCTTTCCATTTATACTATGCTTATCTCCAGAGTTAGGCTTCCTCCCAAGGAGGCAGAGTGATTCAAGCAAATATGTGCTGTCTCAGTTTGCTATACTCCTCTTAAAATTCTATTGCTATTGCTAGGAAAGAAAATCTGAGCAATGATCTATTTTAGCAAACCAGAAAACTACTCATTCCAAAGCTTTTCTTAGAACAATTATTGATGCTTAGATCAATAAATATAGAATCCTGAAAGGAAAGCACTTACTATATTTCAAGGTTACTTCTAGAAAGTCTGACACCCTAATTTTCTTTCCTTGAAGGCAATTGGGAAAAATAGAAATAATTGCATGCTGTATTTTTTAAAGTAGAGAGCCAATAAAGTGTCTAGCATAAGGAAAACATACAATAAATGAAAAATAACCTAGTTATCAGATTATCTTACTATTTCTTTCCTTCATTTCCTGAGGATATTGATATAAACATCACTGAATTTGATATGTTTATGTTGCCTTATATATATTTTTTAAAAAGATAATTACAAAATTAGGTATTTGTATCTAGGGACAAAAATTACAACTGATTTAAAGTTCCTTAAATATTCGGAAGGAACTGAAATTAAATGGGAAATAGAAATTTATTTGCTCTAATTTTTTTTTCACACACACACACTGTATTTTATTTTTACAAGAGATAAATAGACTGACACCAAGCATTGTAAATGGATGGCCACAACAAAAGCAACAATGATTGCAATTACCAAACACGAAACACACTCATACTATGTCATAATATTGACATTCAGTCCAGTAATCCTCCACTGTAACATATTTGCTCTAAATTTTTAAATACATTTTATTTTGTAGTTAATCATATATACCTAAATAATGTCTAAATAAGATATAATCCCACCATGAATTGTCTCTTCCAAAGTCTTGTTTTCAGGAATGCAAGCGAACTGGAATATTAACCTACCTAGATCCTATTTTTAAGGGAAAAAGGACTATTCAATATATTCTAATATATTTGGGTCTGAGATTATTAACATTTGTAATAATATTTTCTATTCTCTAAAACTAATGATTTAGTGAGACAGATAATAAACAGCAAATTACTCTAGAAATTACAATTTTTAGTAATATTGAATGCCATAGTATAAGTTCTTTCAAGGCTTTTAATTCCCCAAAGAACAGTGATTTTATTTAATGGAAATTTCACTATTTGACTAGTATTCTGAGAAAAGATTGATACACTTAAGCATGACGATTAGAAAAATATGCATAATCCCTCTGCAAAATAAATTTTAAAACAACAAATATGTTGTGTGGTACTTGACTGCTTTTATTATGACATTAATTTGTTCTGAACCTGTCTTAGTGATAGATCGGTTTACACATGTGTTCACACTGAGCATAAAGCAGTGTGATTTATTTCTAGGTTCTTGAAGTTGTGCTCATTGGGAAGAGGCAAATCAGCCACTTACTTCATCAGCCAGTTGACTTCTATTTCCACATCCTTTGCCACCATGCTTTTTTCTTCATTTCTGATATACGGTAATAAAGTACAATATCTCAGAGACCACTGGGGGAATATGATGCTATCATTTCATTTTAATCCATGTGTGGGCTCTCTTATTCTGAACTATATTCTTTATCTTCATTTTTTACAACTGGGCAGAATTCAAAATATATCTTAGAATGTTTTGACTTCATAATTCATGAAACTGTTTATTCTATGTTTTGTAACAATACAAAAAATATAAAATTGTTCTAAATTTTCTCTCTCTCTCTCACACACACACACACACACACACTTTTCTAAAATGGCTGAAAGATGGATGATTCAGAATAGCTACTCAAGAATTTGAAGCAGTGCATAAATATGTATCCATTTGGCATCCATAACAGCCAGTAGGGAAGAACATACACTTAAAATGCTGCTGCAATGCCTTAAAACCATACCTTTAACGTTTTATGTTTAAACTCATCAGATATTCTCTATAGCCTCACAACTTCAGAGTAAATTGTGCTCCTCTGGTGTATGCTTTATATAATGTGATTTCAAAAAGCTTAAATAAACCAGTATGATACATTTTATAATTTTTTTGGTAATATGACCTTATGGTTTAAGATTCAATCCATTTTCCTGACCACAGGAAGAGTTTCTCTTTGATTCTGAACTCTATTTTCTATAAAGAATGTCAAGAAGCACTGTATTTTTTAGTTAAATTAGTGAAGGTACTAAATTTTAGGGGTTATTTTGAAGACTTTATGAGAACGTGTAACCTCCACTTCTAAATTCTGTTGGCAATCATTTACAAACCCTTTGGTTATGATTAAAATCAATTAGCACTTTCTTGTGGATGAATTATACAGATATTTCTCTTTAAAATTTCAATTGTAAAAGTCATTTAAAAATATTTAAAATGGAATATTGATGTATGTAGTGTTTATACATTTTTTTCAAATAGTCTCATTTTAATCTTACTTTAAATGGCTCTTACATATCTCATTCCATTTTATGCTTATTTCTCTAATATAAAAAATGCTTTGACATTTGTAGAGATATTATCAATAGACCAGGCATTACAGCATTAAATGTATGGAAGTGACACAGTAAATATCATGGTTTAAGGACAATTTGAAAATCAAATCACATTTCAGAAGATGACCATGAAAGTAGAACCAACCTTTACACAGAAAGTTAATTTAATTATAATTTAGCCAAGTGAGCACTTGATTTAGTCTCATTTGTAGGTCTTCCCCATACCCTTAATTTCACAAGAGGAGAGAGTATTGCTTCACTTAAAAGCATTACTTATAATACACTGGTAATCATATGACCAAAAAGATAATAATGATGATGCTAGAAGATGCTTTTGCACGTTGTGATTCATTGCTAGGGTTTGGGTTCTGTTTATTTTTCATTTCACAGATTCTTATACATGAAAATGGAAATATTTAAGTAAAGTTAACTTTTAGTTAGAAACCGTGTTGAAGGTATTATTTCTTATGCCAGTTTGGACTCTACATTATTATTTTCTATAAAAGGAGAGCTGGACAGAGGAGGGATATACGTGTAAACTCGGTCTTGAAATCTGGTAAACAGTGAAATATAACCACATCCTGGAAATTCACCTATATGGCTGACATTAACGAGTCTAAACTGGATACATTAGGTCAGAGGCTGATAAGAGTTTTATCTTTACACACAGAACAGATGGCTCAAAAGTATGTCCTGGGGACTTCCCAGGTGGCACAGTGGTTAAGAATCCGCCTGTCAATACAGGGGACACGGGTTCAATCCCTGGTCTGGGAAGATCCCACATGCTGTGGAGCAACTAAGCCCGTGCGCCACAACTACTGAGCCTGCTCTAGAGCCCGCAAGCCACAACTACTGAGCCCACGCACCACAACTACTGAAGCCCACGCGCCTAGAGCCCATGCTCCGCAACAAGAGAAGCCACTGCAATGAGAAGCCTGCTCACCTCAATGAAGAGTAGCCCCCATGCACAGCAACGAAGACCCAACGCAGACAAAAATAAATAAATTTATTAAAAAAAAAAAGTGTGCCCTGATAGCTTTTAGATCCAAGTATCACTTGAGTAAATTTGATAAAACTGTAGCACTATCTCACCAGCCATAATCACTGTTTTGTATTTAAATTCTAAAATAAGAATATTTATTGGTAAAGAAAACATGGCTAATATGCAGAAACTTCTATATTGCTAAAAACTGAATTTAAAGATTTTAAACAGTGTACTGAAGGACTGTCTCGTGTGTAGAAACTAAAATGAAGAGCCAGTATTTATAACTGCCTAAGAATAGATATTGGCTAATGAGATTATATTATTACATGTTGTTGAAATTAAAGTAATAGTTTAATATCTACCTGAATTATAATAGAAAGTCAGAAAAAAAATAAAAAGAATTAGTAGAACACAAGAAGTTGATGCAGAATATTTGAAGATCAACTTAAACAACCCAACATCTGATTATTCAGTGAGGGTTACATCAACCTCTACTTTCAGAAATAAGGGTTGAATGTAGAGGTTTCCAGAGGAATCTTTCATAGTGAAGTCCAGGAACCAATACAGTCATTCACATCAACTCATTCACATGACAGATAAGCCTATTACATGAATCAGGACAATCATGCTATTACATTAAACATAAAATTGGAGTCACTGGAAACACGCAATTTGGTTTTGTTCAAAAGATGATTATATTCATCTTTCAAAGGAGAGTATACAAATACTTCTTAGAAAGGAATTAATCACATTATTAGCAATAGGTTCAAATATTTATAGTCCTTGAACTGTTCAACAGCAGGAGGTGATAAAACACTTTCCCAGTATATCTAATGATAGTATATTATGATGAACAGAAAACACTGCCTCTTATGAGTATTGGTTATGGAGTATTGATACTATGCTTAGCTGACAATCAGAGATGGCAGAAAAACGTCACTGCTTAACATTTGAGAAGTATATCATATAGAGGACAGGAACAAATACAAATGGCCAAAGTCTTTGCTATTTTGTTTTTGTTATATTGTAAAGAGTCAGGGTGTTCCAATTCTCTCTCTCCAATAATTCCTTAATGAGATAGCAGCCTTATAAATTAACCTCCTGTTAAGCTTTCTCTTGACATGTGCATGAAACCCTTAAATCCTAGATTAGTAATAATAGACCCTCAATTTTCCACTGAAATTTTTAATGTTAAAAGACCTCCTCCATGCTTTGGGGCAGGTAAAATAAAAATTGAGGGCTTCCCTGGTGGCGCAGTGGTTGAGAATCTGCCTGCCAATGCAGGGGACACGGGTTCGAGCCCTGGTCTGGGAAGATCCCACATGCCACGGAGCAATTAGGCCCGTGAGCCACAACTACTGAGCCTGCGCGTCTGGAGCCTGTGCTCTGCAACGAGAGGCCGCGATAGTGAGAGGCCCGCGCACCGCGATGAAGAGTGGCCCCCACTTGCCGCAACTAGAGAAAGCCCTCGCACAGAAGCTAAGACCCAACACAGCCAAAAATAAATAAATTAATTAATAAAATAAAAATTGAATATAAGATTTAAAATTAATAGGGTTGCAGTCACTCAGAAAAACTTATCAACACTTTAGAGAATTTTCCGTTTTTAATTTTTATTAAGGACAATTTTAGTATTCCGGAATGAAGCCGTTCTGTTAATGTACTACAGTACATGCATAACCAGCTATATTCATGCATATGCAGACCACCGATATGTATCGTTCCCTACCATCTGCCAAATTGTGTGCTCTGCAGTTAGGCCATAAAGACAAAATTATAATTTGCCTATACTCAGGGGTTTAGATTATGTTTCATTTATTCACAGAGAAATAGTGGTTAGGGGCTCCGTCTAGTGACCTGAGATGGATTCTTATTAATTTTAATAATGCCTAACAATTACTGAGTGTTGTCCTATATATATAGGCAGGCACTATATTAATTGGTTAACATAAAATATAAACAAACATAAATTTAAATATTAAAAAAACAAAATAAAAACATGGATTTTCTTATTTAATCCTCACAACAAGCCTTGGTAAATATTCATATTATTATTCCTATTTTTTACCTTTGAAAACAATAAGGATTATGGATTTGTCCCGTCATATAGCCAGTGAGAGGCCTAGATGGCTGCTATAACAGACAGTGCTGTTCTCTATAAACACAGAAAAGAGCAAAATTATTTCTACCAGAATTATTAAGAAAGGTTTCTAAATAATCTGAGCAGTTGCCTTATATGTGAAACAGAGTTTGAGATAGAAAAACAGAACCATTTTAAGTTATCCTAGTGTTACCATACCTGCATAGCAAAGGGAAAAAGGCCATTGAATACAGACTTTGGAGTGAGAAAGCAGTAACTCTGAACCTTGGCTGCATAGCTTACTTGTTAAACAGACTTGGCAAAATTATCTAATTCTGTAAATCTTAAATTTTCTCATATGTGAAAATGTGGCTAATAATTCCTACCACAAAAGGTTACTTTAAAGACTAAATTAGATAATATATATGAGAAAATCTATCACAATAGCTCACATTTATCATTTAAAAACTTTCTAATTAATTTTATCTACTGTAGTTGTCCTACAGAATCTCTGTGAGTTCTTGGGCCATTAGAAAAGCACATGACTTTGGCAAGTCACACAAAGCAGACTTAAAAGGCACCTATTTTCTTTATATTTGGAATATCATCACTATGAATAAGTGTGCAAGCTTTTCATGATATTCACAAACCAACTCTTAGAAATAATTCCCAAGATAATTGCTTAAGATGTGGTGCACGGGAGTGCTAGGAGGAAGGGGTGAGCACTACAGTCACTGGACCAATTCACTTATCATTAAACCTCACAGCTTAGTATTGAAAAGGTACAAATTTCTACCAATCTTGCAAAGAATAGTAAATTCTAAAAGTATATAATCTAGAAATTTGAAAAAAAATCTAAAGCTACCAAGGACTGTTAAGATTATTATAAATCTGCTTCCAAATTAAGGACAATATAGACCCATTTTATTTATGAACAGGAAGAAAAAAGAAAATTTTAGATCCATTTTACTTATGAACATGGAAGAAAAATTCCAAATAAAATATTAGACAATTGAACCAACATTAAACAAAATATATCAACCATGAAGGGTTCATATCAAGAATGCAAAGATACATTTTCAACATCAGAAAAAAATCAATGTAACCCATCATAAAAAATTAGAGGGGAAAAAATCACATAATTATGTCAACAGTTAGTATCTAAAAAAGCTCTTGATGATGATTAACCTATCTTTATTATAAAAAAACATAGCTGACTAAAATTGAAGGAAACTTCCTTAAATAAAATATAATTGACAGATTATCTGTTTCAGCTCCAACTTATAAAGATCTTGGAAATTATGATTCCAATCCTTACAACAAGGAAAAGCTAAACAAACTGAAAATCAATGATATTTCTTGGACCCAGGTCAAGCAAACTAGGTTGCAAGGCAAACGGCAATGCTGAAATATGAAAGCAGTCAAATCCAGAAAATCACAGCCAATATCAGTTTACCTGGAGCAGACACCGCTAGAGAGATAAGCCAACACAAATACTTAAACTGTAATTTTAATGAGTTGTTGGAGTTTAAGTGTGGATTAGCTTAAGTATAAGAAACTCATAGGAACACAGTCTTGGGAGGACCTCACACTTTCATGAATTTTACATCCAAGAAATCTACCAAGTTCTTATGATAAAGATCCAAGAATGATCTCCTCCTGGCTCAGGCTGGGGAAAAGAAGGATCATCATTGTAAAATATGCCCAGAGCATTCTCACTAACAAAGTCTATTCTGCAGGAAAAAATACTGGAAATTTGTACCATCTGAGGGAAGGGTATTTCTCCTACTCTAGTCCTCTCTAGCTTTCCTGTCTTACTTAAGGGGTAGGGAGAAGCTAAGAAATTCTAGTGAAGGTAACAGCCCAGGAACAAAGGACAGATTTCAGCTTTCCCTCTCCTACAACTTACCACTGCACCTACAGGGCCCCAATATAACTGTGAATTACAGCTGAAATCGCTACAAAGTATAAACTCTCTGAAGAGAATTACTTACAGAAGCCAAAGTCAACAAATGAGACAAAAACAAGGACACTAGAGGAATTTGAAGCCTCTGGCACATATTGCTACAGAAAATAATAAATACAGGCCAATATTAGCCATAGTAACACAAAACCTCATACTATTCATCTCAATTCTTACTACTCAATACACTGTGTTTGGTGGCTTAGTCAGTTTGGGCTGCTATAACAAAACTCCATAATCTAGGTAGTTTATTGACCACAGAAATTTATTTCTTACAGTTCTGTAGGCTGGATGTCTGAGATCATGAGGCCAGCATAGTCAGGTTCTGGTGAGAATCCTCTTTCTGTTTGCGTGTGGCTGACTTCTCATTGTATCCTCACACGGTCAAAAGAGCAAGAAAGGGGCTTCCCTGGTGGCGCAGTGGTTGGGAATCTGCCTGCTAATGCAGGGGACACTGGTTTGAGCCCTGGTTCAGGAAGATCCCACATGCTGCAGAGCAGCTAGGCCCGTGCGCCACAACTACTGAGCCTGTGCTCTAGAGCCCACTCACCTAGAGCCGGTGCTCCAAGATGAGAGAGGCCACCACAATGAGATGCCCGCGCACAGCAATGAAGAGTAGCCCCTGCTCACCGCAACTAAAAAAAAAAAGAAAGCCCACGCACAGCAACGAAGACCCAACGCAGCCAAAAATAAATAAATTAAAAAAAAATAGAAATGTATTTCCAATAAAAAAAAAAAAAAAGAGCAAGAAAGCTTTCCAGGGGTCTCTTTTATAATGGTGCTAATCCCATTCATGAGGGTTTCTTCCCCCTCATAACTTAATTATCTCCCAAAGAACCCTCTCCTTTCCTAATACCATCACATTTGGGATTAAAATTTCAATAAATGAATTGGGGGAGGGGCACAAACATTCAGTCCACAGTATCTGGCTTTCAACAAAAAATCATAAGGCATACTAAAGGGAAGGAAAAAAGAAAACAGTCTTTTCTTGAAGAGACAAAGTAGCACCAGAAAGAGACTCAGATATAATATAGGCTTCAAAATGATCAGAAACGCAATTTAAAGTAACTACAATTAATATCTTAAGGGCACTAATGGGATAAGTAGACAACCTTCAAAAACAAATGGATAATGTAAACAGATATATGGAAACTCCAATAAAAGATTCAAAGGGAAACGGTAAAGTATCAAAAACATTGGAATGACATCGTCAAGATGGTGACCTAAGTTGTTACTGACTTTGCTCCCCCTCACCAGAACCACGACTAACAACTATTCATGGACAGGACAACACCGAGAGAATCCTAGAGCTTAGGAGTGAGGCTGAGGCACCTCCCGCACCACAGAGACCAAGATGGCCTACATTAAAGGGTAAGAGGAAGAGCTACGTGCCAACCACAGTGCCCCTCCCCCAGGCTGGCACAGCACCATGCCGCGAGGCCTTGCCTGAGCCTATGTTCCCTCCAATATTTACCAAGTGAGAAGAGAGAGCCCAGGGATGACATCCAGCCCCCCAGCCTTCTGGGTCACTTTATGGGAGCCCCTATTATGGCTTCACCCCATGTGTATTGCAAAGGAATCTGCAGGGATCAATCACTGGGAGTCTGACTGAAATGGAGAAGGAAGGAAGGGCTTCTAATAACCAGCACTTGGATCTTGGTGGACTGAATTCCCACCTGCGGAGCCTAAGCAGTAGTCCCAACCAGTGGCTTTGCTTATCTGCAAACGAGGTCAATGGCACAGTCTGACCCAGGAATTTGGCAGGGTGAAGGTCTTTCTAAACTGGGTCCCCAGGTGAGAAGTTGTGCCAGATCTGAAGCCTCTTCTGCTCACACTCAGGCAGAAGAGCTGAACCATAGCCCCACCTGCTGTGGATCATGGCTCCCTACTCCTCCCAATCAGAAAACTTATTGGGGAAAATTTAGCAGTTGCCTGAAGTGGACCCTCTCAGTTCTGCCCAGGCAGGAGCTGGAAACATAGACTGCACATTGAGAAGTGTGGCCCTCAGCCCCATCTGACAGGAAGGGGTGATGAGAACACCTGGAAACTGCATATCCCAGCAACTCTGGAGCTGAGAGGTGGGCAGGCAGAGCTGATCACCCCCAGAACAAAGCCAGTGGCCCTGTTTGGTCAGGGAACTTGGGGCATGGGTTGGCTTGAGTCAAAACGACAAACAAAGAGCATTAGTGGCCCTGGAGATGCCTTTCCTGCTGTGCATTGGCAAGGAAACTAATTCATAGCCCCACTTATTGCTGAATACAGCCTTCAGCATTCCTGACCAGGGAACCTTGTCAGAGCACATGGAAAGCTGTGTAGCCCATGCAACAGCTCTGTTAACAGTGGCACTTGAACAGAAAGTACAGCCCATGGTCTTCCCCATCTGCAGAGCAAGAACGGTGGCCTCACCTTACCAGGAAATTTAATTCAGTCTTTACTGATAAGGGTTCCCAAACAATGAGTCATGCAGACCCTGGGTTCCATCCCACTGCCCCTGGAGAGCAGGCAAGCTAATTCATAGGCCCACCTACTGCTGAGTACAGTAAAGAAATAGAGATCTATGACGTGCCAGACAAAGAATTCAGAATACATAGACATCAGCGTCATGACAGCGTGAGTTGCTTCTCTTTTCTCTCCCCTTCAATTTCAAACTAACCAAATATCCATAACCCAAAGAAGTGCCTCTGTGCAGCATATCAGGACTCCAGAGAGATCCATCCATCTATGCACCCAAAAGTGGGGGGACTGGACTTTGGAGGAGGCTGCAGAGCCAGAGGAGTGGTGGTGAAGGCAGCGGGAATAGCAAAGGTAGTGGTAGCAGAGGAGGTAGTGGGCCAACGTGACCTTTCTGGCAGAGGAAGTGGAGGATGAAGATGGTGAATAGGAGTCCATCCAGCTACACGTGCTGCAGCTGAAGGGACCCATTGATCTCCCTGAGGAGAGATCACAGTGACTTGGGGAAAGGAATGGATAGGGGAAAAGGCTGACAAAGAAAACTGAAGAAACACATTACCTGCTATCTGCCCTGGGATTCTGGCAAGAGGACAGCCCACAGACATCTGAGACCCCCCACTTAAGGATCCCTCTACCAAGCTGTCAGCACACCCAAAGTCTGAAGTCTGAAGTGCTAAATACACAACTCCCCACAGTCTGCCACCAACCTCTTTTTCTTTTTCCTCTCCCCAACTTATTTTATGTGCACTCCCAACCTTAGCAGTGAGTCACCTTTGGTAAGAGAAACCAAAAACTTGTGCTATAGCACAACATTCTGGAAAACAAAAGGAGAACTCCTAATTACCAACTTGTTGAATTCTTAGAATCAAAGTAAACAAAGCCTTACCTAAATAGGAAAAGTATTCATTACTTCAAATGTGGTGGCAGAGTCACTTTTAATCAAACACTATGAAAAAGCACAGTAATGGGTATCACAAAAAGAAATGATAATTTTCTAGTAACCAAACCCAAAGACACGGAATATTGCAATCTAACTGATAAAGAATTCAAAAAAGCTGTGTGTATATACAATGGAATATTACTCAGCCATAAACAAGAATGGAATAATGTCACTTGCAGCAACATGGATGGACCTAGGGATTGTCATACTGATTGAAGTAAGTCAGATTGAGAATGACAAATATCATATGCTATCGCTTGTATGTGGAATCTAAAAAACTGGTACAAACGAACCTTTACAAAACAGAAATAGAGTCACAGATGTAGAAAACAAACTTATGTTTACTGGGGGGGATGGGGGAGGAGGGATGAATTGGGAGGTTAGGATTGACATATACACATTGTTATATATAAAATAGATAACTAATAAGGACCTACTGTATAACACAGGGAACTCTTCTCAATACTTTGTAATGACCTATATGGGAAAAGAATCTAAAAAAGAGTGGATATATGTATATGTATAACTGATTCACTTTGCTGTACAGCAGAAACTAACACAACATTTAAAATCAACTATACCCCAATAATTTTTTTTTAAAGCTACTAAAAAATTAGTTGTTGTAAAGAAATTCAATGAACTACAAGAAAACTCAGAAAGGCAATACAATGATCTCAGGAATAAAATTAACGAACAGAAGTACTTTAACAAAGAGATTGAAATTCTGAAAAAGAACCAAACAAATTCTGGAGCTGAAGAACTCAATAAATGAGATGAAGAATGCATTAGAAAACACTGGAAATAGAGCAAGTCAGATGGAAGAGAGAATAAGCAAGCTCAAGGATAGGAATCAGGTGAAGAGGAGTGAAAACTAAGATTTTTTTAAAAATAAAGAAACTCTATGAGAACCATGACTCATTAGAAGAGTCACATAAAATTAATGGGTATCCCAGAAAAAGAAGGGAGGAAGAAGGGAGCAGAGAGCATATTTAAAGAAATAATAGCTGAGAACATTCCAAACCTGGGAAAGTAACTGGATATACAAATCCACAAAGCTAATAAAACACCTTATTATTGCAGTGCAAAGAGCCCTTCTCCAGGAAATATTGTATTAAAACTATCAAAAGTCAACAATAAATAAATTTAAAGGCAGCCGGGGGTAAAAAAGACAGTAACCTACAAAGGACACCCATTAGGATTTCAGCAGATTTCTCAGTTGAAACTCTACAGATCAGGAGAGATGGGAACAACATATTCAAAGTATTGAAAGATAAAAATTGCCAGCCAAGAATACTCTATCTGGCAAAGTTATCCTTCAGATATGAAGGAAAAAATAAAGGCTTTCCCAGAAAAAAAAATGCTGAGGGAGTTCACCACCAGTAGACCTGCCTTACAAGATACTTTGAAAGGAGCTCTCTAAGATGAAAGAAAATATGAAAGTACACAAAACTCTGACTAATATGAGGAATAATAAACGGTCAGAATTAGAAAACTGTAACTCTTTTTTTAGAACACTATATAAAACACTCAATTATAATCTAAAGGATAAAGAAAAGAGCATTAAAATAACTATAGCTACCAAAAAAACACAACAAAATCAGAGCATAAAAAGAGATAATTGGTGACATCAAAAATATAAAAGAAGAACAGTAAAAAGATGGCACCTTTACAGGTGAATGAACATAAGTTGCTATCAGGAGAAAAGGCACTATTGTATCTATGAGATGTTCTATGTAAACCTCATGGTAACCACAGAGCAAATATCTAGGGCAGAGACACAAAACATAAAGAGGAGATTGAACAAATTGCCATGGAAAAACACCAAGTTATAAAGGTAGACATAAAGCAAAGGAAAAAGAAACAGTAGAGAGACAAGATAACCAGAAGGTAAAAGATAAAATGGCAGTAGAAAATCCTTACATATTAATCTCCCTAAATGTAAATGGATTGAACTCACCAAGGCATGGAGTGGCTGCATGGATTTAAAAAAAAACCAAAACCAAAAACAAACAAACAAACAAAAACAAGACCCAACTATATGCTGCCTGTGGGAGACTCATTTCAGCTCTAAAAACACACATAGGCTCAAAGGGAAAGGACGGAACACAATATTTCCAGCAAATGGAATAGCCATACTTTTATCAGACAAAATAGACTTCAAGCCGAAAAGGGTAACAAGATACAAAGAAAGTCATTATATAATTATAATTATAAAGTCAATACATCAAGAAGATATAACAATCCATAAATAAATATATTTCCAACTCCTAAGCACTGAAATATAAAGCAAATACTAACAAACCTTAAGGGAGAAATAGACAACAATATAATAATAGTAGGGGACTTCAATATGCCATTATCAGTAATGGATAGATCATCCAGACAGAAAATAAACAAAGAAATGTTGGAATTGAAACACGTGTTAGAATAAGTGAACTTAACGAACATATATAGAACATTCCATCCAAGAGCAGCAGAATACATTCTTCTCAAGTGCATATAGAACATTCTCCAGGATAGATCATATAATAGGACACAAAACAAATCTTAGCAAATTTAAGAATGTTGAGATTATACCAACTCTCTTCTCTGATGACAGTGGTATGAAACTAGAAATCAACAACAAGAGGAACTTGAGAAGATCTACAAATATATGGAAACTAAACAACACACTTCTGAACAACCAAAGGGTCAAAGAAGATATCAAAAGGAAATAAAAAGCTATCTTGGAACAAATGAATAAAAATACAACCTATCAAATATTGTGGGATGTAGCAAAAGCACTTTTGAGGAAACAGTTTATAGCAATAAACACATATATTGAGAAATTAGAAAGATCTCACATTAACAAGCTAACTTTATACCTCAAGGAACTAGAAAAAGAATAACAAATTAAGCCTAAAGTTAGCACAAGGAAAGGAGTAATAAAGATCAGAGCGGAAATAAATGAAATAGAGACCAGAAGAACAATAGAACAGGTCAATGAAACTAAGAGCTGGTTCTTTGAAAAGATACACAAAACTGTTGAACCTTTAACTAGACTAAGAAAAAAATATAAAACTCAAATAAAATTAGAAATAAAAACGGAAACATTACAACTGATACTGCAGAAATACACAGATTCATGAGAGACTACAATGAACAATTATACGCCAAAAATTGCATAACCTAGAAGAAATGGATAAATTTCTAGAAATGCACAATCAACCAAAACTGGATCAAGAAGTAATAGAAAATCTGAACAGACCAATAATGAGTAAACAGATGAAATCAGTAATCAAAAAATTCTCAACACAGAAAACTCCAAGATGAGACAGCTTCATTAGAGAATTCTACCAAACATTTAATGAATTAACACCAATACTTCTCAATCTCTTCCAAAATATCAAGGAGGAAGGAATAATTCAAAGCTCATTCTATGATGCCAGCATTGCCTTGACACCAAAACCAGATAAGGATACCACAAAAAAGAAAACTATAGACCAATATTCCTGAGGAATATAGAAGCAACAATTCTCAACAAAATGTTAGCAAACTGGATTCAAGAACACATCAAAAGAAGTATACACCCGACCAAGTGGGATTTATCCATACAATGCAAAAGTGGTTCAACACATGCAAATCAATAAATGTTATACATCACATCAATAAAATGAAAGATAAAAATCACATGATGATCTCAATAGACACAGAAAAACATTTGACAAAATACAATATCCTTTTATGATAAAACACCCTTAACAGATTGGGTATAAAAGAAACATATCTCAACATAATAAAGGCCATGGTAAACACATAGCTAATAGTACATTCAATGTAGGAAAATTGAAAGTGCTTTTTGAAAGGTCAGGAACAAGGCCAGGATGCCCACTATCACCACACATAATCAAGATATTACTGGAAGTCTTAGGTAGAGCAATTAAGCAAGACAAAGTACAATTGTTGCTATTTGCTGATGATATGATCTTATACGTCGAAAATACCAAAGAGTCAGACAAAAAACTGTTGGAATTAATCAGCAATTTCAGTAAAGTACAGGACACAAAATCAACATACAAAAATCAGATGCATTTCCTTATATTAATGATGAAGCATCTGAAAAAGAAATAAAGAACACTATACTGTTCACAATAGTATGAAAAAAGTAAACTACTTAGGAATAGATTTAACCAAAGAAGTTTTAAGATCTGTACAGTGAAAACTGTAAGACACTCCTGAAAGAAACCAAAGAAGATACAGACTAATGGACAGACATCCCAGTCCCCTTAGCTGGTTTGAAAACTGGTGGGACTGACAGCAGGGCTGCAAGAAACCTAAATTCTGACCATGAAGAGCATGCTCACACTTGCTTACTCCTGAAACAAGGCAAAGGAAGCCGATTGAAACTGCAGGGGATTCTTGCCAGTTTCCCACAATGCCCTAGCATACTCCCCAACCTGAACTGAGTGCCTGATCCAGCCTATCTGGCTCCATGGCTCAGCCCTACATTATGGTGAGGGGTGCCATTGCTGAGGAGAGTGTACAGCTGTAGGGGACAGAGTCAGCTTAGACACAGCACAGCATCCAAATGGGGTGAGGACTTCCATTACTGGCATTCATGGAGATGGCAGATTGGGTGTGGAATGGGGCTCTGATTGTGCCAGGACTCCCCAAGTGTGCACCATGGCCCAAATCGAGGGCCTGCTCCAGCCCCTCTTGTTCAAGCACAGCTCCCCGCTAGGGTAAGATGCTAATGATGGGAGGGGAAGAGTGCACACTTAGAGGGAATGGAACCAGCTTGAATCTGACCCTCAGGGCTTCTTTTTCCATCACCTTCGGACCTGCCCCTACCCCTGATAGGATGGTATCAGCCACTGGGCATAAGAGAAGCCCAGGTTCACTTCTGGCTCTGACTTTAGACCCTCATCTCCAGTCACACCTCCCATTAAGGTGATAGCTGCCAGCACACCCAGGGGGAAGATGTGATCCATGCTCACTTCAGACCCAATTCTCCAATTAAAGCCACTGGGCAAAGGTGTACTGCATAGGAAAGCACCCATACAGAGATACACCTTCATGACAGGGGACCAGGTTACTGTTTCACCTAAATTTATAGCGACAGAGAAGTTAAACAAAATAAGAAGATAAAGGGATTTGTTTCAAATGAAAGAACAAGAAAAAATCCTGAGAAAAACTAATCAGAGATGAATACTTTACCAGATAAAGAGTTCAAAGCATTAGTAATAAGAATGATAAATGAACTAGGAAAAAGAAAAGATTAACACAGACAGGATTTTAACAAGAAACTAGAAGATATGTAAAAGAACCAGTCAGAGCTGAGGAATACAATAACTAAAATGAAAAACACACTAGAAGGAATTAACAGCAGACTAGGTGATACTGAAGACAGTGTACGTGATCTGGAAGATAGAATAATGGAAATCACTGAACCAGTCACACCCGAGGAATACAATAACTAAAATGAAAAACACACTAGAAGGAATTAACAGCAGACTAGGTGATACCAAAGACAGTGTAAGTGATCTGGAAGATAGAGTAATGGAAATCACCCAATTAGAACAGCAACAATTAAAACAAATTAAAAATTAAAACACTTTAAGGGATCTTTAAGACAACATGAAGCACACGAACATTCACATTATAGGGGTCTCAGAAGGAGAAGAGAGAGAGAAAGGGGTAGAAAATGTATTTGATGAAATTACAGGTGAAAACTTCCTGAGTCTGAAGAAGGAAACAGATATCCAGGTACAGGAAGCACAGAGAGTCCCAAATGAGATGAACCGAAGAGACCCACATCAAGACATAATTAAAATGGCAAAAATTAAAGATAAAGACAGAATTATAAAAGCAGCAATACAAAAACAAAGGGTCATGTACAAGGGAACCCCCACAAGGCGATCAGTTTACTTTTCTGCAGAAACTTTGCAGGCCAGAAGAGAGAGGCATGATATATTTAAAGTGATGAAAAGGAAAAACCTACAACCTAGGATATTCTATACAGCAAGATTATCATTCAGACTTGAAGGAGAGATAAAGAACTTAGACAAACAAAAACTAAAAGAGTTCAACTATACTAAGTGACACTATAAGGAGTGTTAAAGTTTATTCTCTAAGTGGAAAAGAAAAGGTTACAACAAGAATTTATAGGAAAGGAAAAAATCCAATTAGTGAAGGTAAATATATAGTAAAGGTTGTGGATCAACCATTAAATAATCTAGTACAAATATTAAGAGAAAAAAATATTGCAAAATGGATAAACAGTTGAGGGATAAAATGAAGGTGTAAAACATGTGTATCTGTCAAATATACAAAATGTGGGGGAAGGGAGATCTACATAAAAAATGTAGATCTTTTGGAATGTGTTTGAACTTAAATGACCATCAATTTAAAACAAGTGTATATATAGTTATAAGTCAACATATATGAACATCATGTAACCACAAATTAAAAACCTACAATAGATCCATCCACATATATCATATATTAACACATATACGTGAAATCTAGAAAAATGGTACAGATGAACCTATTTGCAGGGCAGGAACAGAAAGGCCTACGTAGAGAATGGACGTGTGGACACAGGTGGGAAGGGGAGGGTGGGATGAATTGGGAGATTAGGCTTGACATAAATACATTACAGTGTGTAAAATAGATAGCTAGTGGGAACCTGCTGTATAGCAGAGGGAGCTCAGCTCAGTGCTCTGTGATGGCCTAGTTGGGTGGGATGCAGGGAGAGGGAGGTCCCAGAGGGAGGGGATGTGTGTATGCGTATGGCTGATTCACTTTGCTGTGTGGCAGAAACTAACACAACATTGTAAAGCAATTATACTCCAATAAAAAAAAACCTACAATAGATATACAAAACTAGAGATAAAGAAACACAAGCACACCATTAAAAGAAACATAAACCACAAAGGAAGTAATAAAAAAAGAAAAAAAGAACAGAGAAGAAATACAAAAACAACCAGAAAACAAGAAACAAAATGGTAGTAAGGACACAACTATCAATAATCACTTTCAATGTCAAAGGACTAATGCTCCAATGAAAAGACATAGGATGACTGATTGGATTGAAAAAACCAGACCCTTCAATATGCTTCCCATAGGAGATTCATTTCAGGACTAAAGACACACACAGACTGAAAGTAAGGGAATGGAAAAAGATATTTCATGCAGGTGGAAATGACAAGAAAGCAGGGGTAGCAATACTCATATCAGACAAAATAGACTTTAAAACAAAGTCTATAAGAAAAGACAAAGAAGGACGTTATACAGTGATAAAGGAATCAATACAAGAAGATGATATTGCACTCATAAACATATATGCACCCAATACAAGAGCACATAAATACATAAAGAAAATACAGACATAGAGGGAGAAATTGACAATATAATAATAGTAGGAGACTTTAACATGACACTGACACCAATGGACAGAACATTCAAACAGAAAATCAGTAAGGAAACAGTGGTTTTAAAAGACACAATAGACCAGTTGAACTTAATAGATATCTACAGGTCATTACATCCAAAACCAGTAGAATACAAATCCTTTTCACGTGTACATGGAACATTTTCCAGGATAGATCACATGCTAGGCTACAAAACAAATCTCAACAAATTTAAGAGGATAAAAATTATATCAAGACTTTTTTTTTTTTTTTGGATCACAGTAGTATGAAACTAGAAATCAAGTTCAGGAGAAAATGGGAAAAAAAAACCATATGGAGAATAAACAATACCTACTGAAAAAAATGGGTCAATGAAGAAATCAAAGAGGAAATCAGAAGGTACCTCAAGACAAATGAAAATGGAAACACAACACTCCACAACCTATGAGATGCAACAAACACAGTTCTAAGAGGGAAGTTTATAGCAATCAGGCTTTAAGAAATAAGAAAAATCTCAAATAAACAACCTAACCTACCACTTATAAGAATTAGAAAAAGAAGAACAAACAAAGCCCAAAGTCGGCAGATGGAAGTAAATAATAACAATCAGAGAGGGAATAAATAGAGATTTAAAAAAAAATAGAAAAGATTAGTGAAACCAAGTGCTGTTTTTTTGAAAAGATAAACAAAGTTGATAAACCATTAGCCAGACTGATTAAGAAAAAGAGAGGACCCAAATAAACAATATCAGAAATGAAAGAGGAAAAATAACAACCAGTATTACAAGGATACAAAAAAAATCATAAGAGAATACTGCAGTTATATGCCTACAAATTGAAAACTCTAGAAGAAATTAACAAATTTCTCAAAACATAAAACTTTCCAAGACTGAATTAAGAAGAAACAGACAATTTGAACAAAATGACCACTAGCAGTAAAACTGAATTTGTAATTTAATAAAAGCTCTCAGCATATGAAAGTCCAGGACTGGCTGGCTTCGCAGGGGAATTCTACCAAACATGTAAAGAAGAACTTACACCTATCCTTCTCAAACTAGGCCAAAAAAGTGAAGGGGATGGAACACTCCCAATTTCATTCCATGAGGCCAGCATTACCCAGATTTATTGGATTTAAGTTGGATTTATTCCATGGTCACAAGGATGGCTCAACATTAACGAATCAATCAATGTGAGACACTACATTTACAAAGGAAAGGATAAAAATCACATGATCATCTCAATAGACATAGAAAAAGCATCTGACAAAATTCAACATTCATTCATGGGAAAAACTCCCATCAAAGTTGGTATAGAGGAAACATACCTCAACATAATAAAGACCATTATGACAAACCCACAGCCAACATCATACTCAAGGCTGAAAGCCTTTCCTCTAAATTCAGGAACAAGACAAAGATGCTCACTCTCACTACTTCTACTTAACACAGTATTGGATGGTAGAGCCACAGCAATTATAGAGGAAAAAGAAATAAAAGACATCAAAATTAAAAGGGAAGAGGTAAAACTGTCACTATTTGCAGATGACATGATATTTAATACAGAAAACTCTCAAGTCTCTACCTCAAAACTGTTAGAACTAATAAATGAATTTAGCAAGGTTGCAGGATACAAGATTAATATACAGAAAACTTGCATTTCTATACACTAATAATGAACTATCAGAAAGAGAAAGTAAAAATAATCCCTTTTAAAATCACATCAAAAAGAATAAACACCTAGGATAAACTTAACAAAGGAAGTGAAGGATCTATACACTGAAAACTATAAAATAGCAATGAAGGAAAGTGAAGATGATAGAAATGAATGGAAGTATATCCTATGCCCTTGGATGAGAAGAGTTAATAAAATGTCCACACTACCCAAAGAAATCTACAGATTTAATGCAATCCATTTCAAAATACCCAAGACATTTTTTCACAGAACTAGAGCAAATAATCCTAAAATTCATATATAATCACAAAAGTGCCTGAGTTGCCAAAGCAATCTTGAGAAAAAAGAACAAAGCTGGAGCTATCACCTTCCCAGACTTCAGACTGTATTACATATCTACAGTAATCAAAACAACATGATACTGACACAAATTCAGACACATAGATCAATGGAAGAGAATAGAGAGCCCGAAAATAAACCCACACACTTATGGTCAATTAATGTACAACAAAGGAAGAATATACAATGAAAAAAGACAGTCTCTTCAACAAATGATGCTGGGAAAACTGGACAGCTACATGTAAAACCATGAGATTAGAACATTACCTCACACCATATATGAAAATAAACTCAAGATGGATTAAAGACCTAAATGTAAGACCTGAAACCGTAAAACTCCTAGAAGATAATTTAAGCGAAATACTCCTTGACACAAATTATAGCAATATTTTTTGGTTCTATCTCCTAACACAAAAGAAATAAAAGCAAAAATAAACAAATTGGACCTACATGAACTTAAAAGCTTTTGCACAGCAAAGGAAACATTTGACAAAAAAACAACCTAGGGAATTGGAAAAAGAATTTGCAAATAATATGACTAATATAAACAGCTGATACAACTCAATATCAAAACCCAAACAACCTAATCGAAAAGTGGACAGAAGACCCGAGCAGGAATTATTCCAAAGAAAACATACAGATGGCCAACAAACATAGGAGAAGATGCTCAATATTGCTTATTATTAGAGAAATGGAAATCAAAACCACAGGAGGTATCGCCTCACACCTGTTAGATGGCTATGTTCAAAAAGTCTACAAATAACAAGTGTTGGCGAGGATGAGGAGAAAAGGGAAATCTAGTACACTGTTGATGGGAATGTAAGTTGGTGCAGCCACTATCAAAAACAGTATGAAATTTCCTCAAGAACTAAAAATAAAACTACCATATGGTTCAGCAATTCAACTCCTGGGTATATATCTGGAAAAATTAAAAACACTACTTTGAAAAGATATATGCACTCCAATGTCCATAGCAGCATTATTTACAACAGCCAGGATATGGAACAACATAAGCGTCCATCAACAGATGAAAGAATAAAGAAAAAATGATATATATATATATATATATATATAAAATGGAATATTACTTAGCCAAAGAAAGAATGAAATTTTGTCATTTACAGCTACATGGATGGAAATTGGGAGTATTATGCTTAGTAAAAATGTCAGACAGAGAAAGACAAATACTGTATGTTATCATTTATATGTGGAATCTAAAAAATAAAACAAACAAATAAATATCACAAAACTGAAGCAGACTGACAGATACAGAAAACAAACTAGTAGCCCGTGCGCCTAGAGCCTGTGCTCCACAACAAGAGAAACCACCGCAATGAGAAGCCCACACACCACAAAGAGTAGCCCCCACTCACTGCAGCTGACAGCAATGAAGACTGAATGCAGCCAAAATTTGAAAAAAGTAAAAAAAAAAAAGATACATGCATCCCTATGTTCATAGCAGCACTATTCACAATAGCCAAGACATGGAAGCATCCTAAATGTCCATCAACAGGTGGATGGATACAGAAGATGTGGTATATATATACAATGGAATATTACTCAGCCATTAAAAAGATTGAAATTATGCCATTTGCAGCAACATGGATGGACCTAGAGGTCATCATGCTAAGTGAAGTAAGTCAGAGACATGTGCCATATGATATCACAAATATGGAATCTAAAATATGACACAAATGAACTTATCTACAAAACAGAAACAGACTCACAGACATAGAGAACAGACTTGTGTTGCCAAGGGGGAAGAGGGTGGGAGATGGATGAATTGGGAGTCTGTGATTAGCAGGTGCAAATTATGATACACAGAATGGATAAACCACAAGGTCCTACTGTATAGCACAGGGAACAATATTCAATATCCTGTAACAAACCATAATGGAAAGAATGGAAAAAGGATATATATATGTATAACTGAGTCACTTTGCTGTCCAGCAGAAATTAACACAACATTGTATACCAACTATACTTCAATAAAATAATACTTTTAAAGAAAAAAAAAGAAAACAAACTAGTGATTACCAGTGGGGAGAGGGAAATGGGAGGGGCAAGACAGGGGTAGGAGTTTAAGTGGTACAAGCTATTATGTATAAAATAAATAAGCTGCAAGAATATATTATACAGTACAGGATATATAGCCAATATTTTATAATAACTTTAAATGGAGTATAATCTATAAAAAAGTATTGAATTCCTATAACACAAATGCCCACCAATAAATGAATGGAATAAAAAGATGTAGTATGTACACATAATAAATTAGTCATCCTAGAGAAAGGAGGATATTCTTCCATTTGCAATAATATTAATGGAACTTAAGTACATTATGCTAAGCAAGATAAGCCAGAAAGAGAATGACAAGTACTGTATGATATCACTTACATGTGGAATCTAAAAAAACCTAACCTGTAAAAAACTGAGTAAAATGGTGGTTAGCGGGGATGGGGAAGGTGGTAAGATTAATTTGTGGTTAAGGGTACAGGCTTGTAATTAGTAGTTTTTAAGCCTTAGAGCTCTATTGCACAGTATAATAAATATAGAAAATAATATTGTACTATTATTATATAATGTGATAAATATTACTACAACAGCAATCATATCAAAATATATATCAAGGAAACATGCTGTACACTTTAAACTTACACAATGTTACCTGTCAAATTTATTCAATACAAAGAATTTTTTAAAAAGAATTCACAATAATCCTCTTAAAGTAATTTAGTGAACTACAAGAACACACAGACGGACAGTAATGTAGGAAAATAATACATAAACAAAATGAGAAGCTCAAAAAAGAAACAGAAACCTTGAAAAAATACAAACAGAAATTCTATATCTGGAAAATATAATGACTTAACTGACAAGCTCAACAGAGAGCGCCAAAGGCAGACTCGACCATGCAGAAAAAAGAATCAGCAACGTGGACAATATGACAATTGAAATTTTATATAGTCTGAGGAGCAACAGAGAAGAGTAAAAAAAAAAAGAAGAAGAAAGCTTACAGGAAATATGGGGCATAATTAAAAGGAATAATATTTGCATTATGGGAATTTTAGAAGAAGAGAAAGAGAAAAGTACAGGAAGGTTATTACTGCAATAATTGTTGAAATCTTCCCACCTGGAATGAGAAACAGACATTGAGGTCCAAGGGGCCCAAAGGACCCCATATAGATTTAACATGAACAGGGCTATACTGAGATGGATTTTAATTAAATTGTCAAATGTCAAAACATAGAAAAGATTTTAAAAGCAGCAAGAGCAAAGAGAGGAGTTATATACAAGTGAATCCCCGTAAGACTATCTGTGCATTTCTCAACAAACTTTACACACCAGAAGAAAATAAAATGGCATATTCAACATATTGAAAGAAAACTGTCTAATAAGGAATACTATACCTAACAAAGTTGTCCTTCAGAAATGAGGGAAGGATAAAGACTTTCCTGAGCAAAACAAAACTGAGTGAATTCATTACATGAGACCTGCCTTACAAGCAATGCTAAAAGGAGTTCTTTGAGTGAAAATAAAAGGACACAAATTAACATTATAAAAACATAAGGAGTGTAAAACTTACTGGTAATGGTAAAAATAGTCAAAATTGTAACAAGGTAATGGTAGTGCATAATTCACATACAACAGTAGTATAAAATTCTAAAAATGTAATAGAAATAACCATAACTACAATAATTTGTTATTAGTTACATAATATAGAAGAATACGTACACTGTAATGTTAACAACCTAAAATGTGAAGGGAAGGGGAAATAAAATTATAAAGCTTAGGGATTCTATTGAAGTTAAGTTGTTATTGGTTTAAAATAGGGTTTTAGAATTTTAAGATATTTTATGTAAGCTTCATGGTAACCAAAAGTGTAAGACTGGTAGTAATTACACAAAAGAACAAAGTCAAAGCATACTGATATCACAAGACATCAAAGCACAAAAAAAGACAGCAGGATAAGTAACAAGGAACAATGGATCTACAAAACAACCAGAAAACAGTTAACAAAATAGAAATAGTAAGTCCTCAGTTATCAATAATTACTTTAAATGTAAGTTGATTAAATTATCCAATTAAAAGGCATAGAATGACTGAAAGGATTTAAAAAAAAAAGATTCAAGGATACACTGCTTGTGAGATACTAAGTTAAAAACACACATAGACTGAGAGTGAAGGGATGGAAAAAGTTATTTCAAGCAAATGGTAACCAAAAATCGGCAGGGGTAGCTACACTTATATTAAAAATAGACTTTAAATTAAAAGTGGTAAAAAGGGACAACGAATGTCTTTATCTAATGATAAAGGGGTCAATACATAAAGAAGATATAGCAATTGTAAATATGTACGTGCCCAACATCAGAGCACCTAAAACGTAAAACAAAAACTATACTAAGAGGAGAAATAAAGAGCAATACAGTAATAGTAATAGTTAGGGACTTTAATGTCCCACAGCCAACAATGTTTAGATCATCCAGACAGAGAATCAATATAGAAACAGTGGAGCTGAACAACATTCTAAACCAAATGGACCTAACAAACATATATAGAATGTTCTATCTGACAACAGCAGAATATACATTTTTCTCAAGTACACATGGAACATTTTCTAGGATAGACCATATGTTAGACCACAAAACAAGTCTTAGCAAATTCAAGAAGTTTGAAATCATCCCAGTATCTTCTCTGACAACAATGGTATGAAACTAGAAACCAACAAGAAAAGGAAAACTGGAAAATTCACAAATACATGGAAATTAAACAATAGTCTCCTGAACAACCAATGGATCAAAGAAGAAATTAAAGGGGAAATAAAAAGTATCTTGAAAGAAACGAAAATGGAAACACAATACACCAAAATGTATGAAATGCAGCAATATTAGTTCTAAGAGGCAAGTTTATAGCAATAAATGCCTACATTAAGAAGCAAGAAAGATCCGAAATAAACTACCTACCTCTATGCTTTAAGAAACTGGAAAAAGAAAAACAAACTGAGCCCAAAGTTAGAACATAAGGAAGGAAAATGTAAAGATTAGAGCAGAAGTAAATGAAATAGAGAACAGAAAAACAACAGAACAAATTAATCAAACTAGAAGTTGGATCTTTGAAAAGATAAACAAAATTGATAAACCATTAGCTAGATTAACCTAGGAAAAAAGAGAGAGGTCTCAAATCAACAAAATTGTAAATTAAAAAAAAAAAAAAGACATTACCATGGATACCACAGAAATACAAAGAATCAAAAGAGGCTACTATAAAAAACTATATGTCAACAAACTGGCCAACATAGAAGAAATGGAAAAAGTCTTAGAAACATACAAACAACCAAGACTGAGTTAGAAAGAAATAGGAAGTCTGAATTATCCAATTATCATATGGAGATTGAATCAATAACCGAAAATCTCCCAATGAAGAAAAGCACAGGATCAGATGGCTTCACTGGTGAATTTTACCATTCATTTAAAGAATTAACACTAATCCTTCTCAAACTCTTCCAAAAAATCAATGGAGAGACAACACTTCCAGACTCCTTTTACAAGACCAGCATAACCATTCTACTAAAACCAGAAAAGAAAACTACAGACCAATATCCCTGATGAATATAGATGCAAAAATTCTCAAAATACTAGCAAACTGAATTCAGAAGCACATTAAAAGTCTTATTCAGCATGATCAAGTAGGATTTTTACCCAGGATGCAAGGATGTTTTGACATATGCAAACTAATCAGTGGGATATATCACATTAATAGAATGAAAGGAAAAAATCATATCATCTCAATAGATGCAGAAAAAGTATTTGACAAAATTAAACACCCATTCATGATAAAAACTCTTAACTAGTTAGGTACAGAAGGAATGTATGTCAACATAATAAAGCTCATATATGATAAACCCACAGCTAATATCATTCTCAGTGGTGAAAGTTTGAAAGATTTCTAAGATTGGGAACGATCCAAGGGTGCCCACTCTCACCACTCTTATTCAACATAGAACTGGAAGCGTTTGCCAGTGCACTCAGGCAAGAAAAAGGAAAACAAAAGGCATCAGAATTGGAAAGGAAGAAGTAAAATTTTCTCCATTTGCAGATGACATGATTTTATATGTAGAAAGTACCAAAGTGTCCACCAAAAAACTCTCAGATGTAATCAACAAATTCAGTAAAGTTGCAAGACACAAAATTAATGCACAAAATTAGTAGCATTTCTATATGCTAACAATGAATTTTCTTAAAAAGAAACAAAACTATTCCATTTACAATAGCATCAAAAACAACAAAATTCTTAGGAATAACCTTAACTATAGAAGTGAAAGATCTCTACTCTGAAAACTACAAGACACTGATGAAAGGAACTGAAGAAGACAAAAGTAAGTGGAAAAGTTTCCTATATTCATGGGTTGGAAGAATTAATACTGTTAAATTGTCCATATTACCAAAAGCCATCTATAGATTCAGTTCAGTCCCTATCAAGATTTTCATGGCATTTTTTTTCAGAAGTAGAAATAACAATCCTAAAATTTATATGGAACTATAAAAGACCCCAATAATCCAAAGTAATTCTGAGAAAGAACAACAAAGCTGGAGGCATCACAGTTCCTAATTTCAAGCTATACTATAAAGCTATAGTAGTCTAAACACTATGGTACTGGCATAAAAACAAGCAAATAGATCAACGGAACAGAATTGAGAGTCCACAAATAAGTCTAAGTGTACATGGTCAACGAGTATTTGACAAGGAAGCCAAGAATACTCAATGGAGGAAAGATAGTCTCTTCAATTAATGGTGCTGGGAAAATTGGTAATTCACATGTAAAAGAATAAAACCCGACCTCTCTCTTACCCCACTCACAAAAATTAACTTTAAATTTATTAAAGACTTAAATGTTAGACCTGAAACTAATGAAACTCCTGGAAGAAAACATAGGAAAAAACCTCCTTGACGTGGGTCTTGGCAATGATTTTTTTGGACCCCTAAAGCACGAGCAACAAAATCAAAAGAAACAACTGAACTGAGACTACATCTGCACAGCAAAAGAACACAATCAACAAATGACAACCTATAGAATGAGAAAAATATTTGCAAATCATATATATGATAAGGGATTAAATGTAAAATACATAAAATACTCATAAAACTCAATAGCAAAAAAGTATCACTGATGAACAGAGATGCAAAAATCCTCAAGAAAATACTAGCAAACTGAACCCAGCAATACATTAAAAGGATCATACACCATGATCAAGTGGCATTTATTCCAGGGATGCAAGGATTTTTCAATATCCACAAATCAATCAGCGTGATACAATGCATCAACAAACTGAAAAATAAAAACTATATGATCATCTCAATAGATGCAAAAAAAGCTTTTATCACACCCATTTATGATAAAAACTCTCCAGAAAGTGGGCATAGAGGGAACTTACTTCAACATAATAAAGACCATATATGACAAACCTACAGCTAACATCATTCTCAATGGTGAAAAGCTGAAGGCATTCTCTCTAAGATTAGGAACAAGACAAGGATGTCCACTGTCACCACTTTTATTCAACATAGTTTTGGAAGTCCTAGCCATGGCAATCATAGAAGAAAAAGAAATAAAAAGAATCAGAATTGGAAAAGAAGAAGGAAAAACTGTCACTGTTTGGGGATGACATGACACTATGTATAGAAAATCCCAAAGATGATACCAGAAAACTACTAGAGCTCATCAATGAAGTTGGTAAAGTTGAAGGATACAAAATTAATACACAGAAATCTATTGCATTTTTACACACTAACAATGAAAGAACAGAAAGAGAAATTAAAGCAACAATCCCATTTATCATTGCATCAAAAAGGATAAAATACCTATGGATAAACTTAGCTAAAGAGGCAAAAGACCTGTATTCTGAAAACTAAGATGCTGATGAAAGAAAATAAAGATGACAAAAACACATGGAAAGATATACCATGTTCTTGGATTGGAAGAATCAACATTGTCAAAATGATTATACTACTCAAGGCAATCTACGGATTCAATGCAATCCCTATCAAATTACCAGTGGCATTTTTTATAGAACTAGAAAAAATAATTTTAAATTTGTACAGAAACACAAAAGACCCCGAATAGCCAAAGCAATCCTGAGAAAGGAAAAAAGGAGTTAGAGGAATCAGGCTCCCCAACTTCAGACTATACTACAAAGCTACAGTCATCAAAACAGCATGGTACTGGCACAAAAACAGAAATATAGATCAACAGAATAAAATAGAAAGCCCAGAAATAAACCCACACACCTATGGTCAATTAATCTACAACAAAGGAAGCAAGAATATACAATGGAGCAAAGACAGTCTCTTCAATAAGTGGTGGTGTGAAAACTGGACAGCTACATGTAGAAGAATGAAACTAGAACATTCCCTAACACCATACACAAAAATAAACTCAGAATGGATTAAAGACCTAAATTTAAGGCCAGACACTATAAAACCCTTAGAGGAAAACATAGGTAGAACACCATTTGACATAAATCACAGCAACATCTTCTTTGATTCACCTCCCAGAGTAATGAAAATAAAAACAGAAATAAACAAATGGGACCTAATTAAACATAAAAGCTTCTGCACAGCAAAGAAAATCATAAAATGAAAAGACAACCCACAGAATGGGAGAAAATATTTGCAGATGAAGCAGCTGACAAAGGATTAATCTCCAAAATATACAAACAGCTCATGCAGCTCTATGTTAAAAAAAAAAAAAAACCCACTCAAAAAATGGGCAGATCTAAATAGACATTTCTCCAAAGAAGACATACAGATGGCCAAAAGGTACATGAAAAGATGCACAAACTGCTAATTATTAGAGAAATGCAAATCAAAACTACAGTGAGATATTACCTCACACGAGTCAGAATGGCCATTATCGAAAAGTCTACAAGCAATAAATGCTGGATAGGGTGTGGAGAAAAGGGAACACGCCTGCACTGTTGGTGGGAATGTAAACTGGTACAGCCACTATGGAGAACAGTATGGAGGTTCCTTAAAAAACTAAAAATAGAACTACCAAATGATCCAGCAATTCAACTCCAGGGCATATATCTGGAGAAAGCCATAATTTGAGAAGATAAATGCACCCCAATATTCACTGCAGCGCTATTTATAGGAGCCACGACATGGAAGCAACCTAGATGTCCATCAAGAGAGGAATGGATAAAGAAAATGTGGTACATATATACAATGGAATAATATCAGCCAAAAACACACACACAAAAAACCACGAAATAATGCCATTTGCAGCAACATGGATAGACCTAGAGATTGTCATACTGAGTGAAGTAAGTCAGACAGAGAAAGACAAATATCATATGATATCTCTTATATGTGGAATCTAATTTAAAAAATAATACAAATGGACTTATTTACAAAACAAAACAGACTTACAGGTATCAAAAACAAACTATGGTTACCAAAGGGGAAATGTGGTGGGGAAGAGATAAATCAGGAGCTTGAGATTAACATACTCACAGTACTATATATAAGAGAAATAACCAACAAGGGCCTACTATATGGCACAGGGAACTCTACTCAATATTCTGTGATAACCCATATGAGAAAAGAATATGAAAAAGAATGAATATATGTATATGTATAGCTGAGTCACCTTGCAATTTCACTTCAGGGAATATATCCAAAGGAAATGAAACACTAACTCAAAAAGATATCTGCACTTCCGTGTTCATAGCAGCATTATCTACACTAGTCAAGACATGGAAACAAACTAAGTGTCCAACAATGAATGAATGGATAAAGAAGCTGTGGTATGTATTATATACTGGAATATTATTCAGTCATAAAGAGACAAGGAAATTCTGCCACTTGTGACAACATGGATGGACCTTGAGGACATTCTCCTAAGTGAAATAAGGCAGAGAAAGACAGATACGCATAATCTCACTTGTAAGTAGAACCCTCCCCAAAACAAAAACAAAAAAACAAACTCAGAAAAAGAGATCAGATTTGTGTTCGCAAGGCAGGGTTTAGGGGGTGGAGGAATTGGAGAAAACTGGTCAAAAGGTACAAACTTCGGGGCTTCCCTGGTGGCGCAGTGGTTGAGAGTCTGCCTGCTAATGCAGGGGACACGGGTTCGAGCCCTGGTCTGGGAAGATCCCACATGCCACGGAGCAGCTGGGCCCGTGAGCCACAGCTACTGAGCCTGCGCGTCTGGAGCCTGTGCCCCGCAACGGGAGGGGCCGTGATAGTGAAAGGCCCGCGCACCGCGATGAAGAGCGGTCCCCGCACCGCGATGAAGAGTGGCCCCCACTTGCCGTAACCAGAGAAAGCCCTCGCACGAACCGAAGACCCAACACAGCCAAAAAAAAAACAAAAAAAAACAAAAAAAAACAAACAAAAAAAAGGTACAAACTTCAAGTTATAAGATAAGTAAGTATGAGGGATGTAATGCCCAGCATGATGAGTATACTTAACATGGCCGTACGATGTAAAAGTTAAGAGTGTAAATCCTAAGACTTATCATCACAAGGAAAACAATTTTTTTCTTTATTGCTTTCTCTTTGTACTCTTTATATGATATGATGATGCTCACTAAACTTATTGCAGTAATCATTTCACAATATATGTAAGTCAAACCATCATAATGTGCACTGTAAATTTATACATGGATGTATGTCAACTATATCTTAATAAAACTGGAAAAATAAAAAACATTGTTATAAAAATGAGTAATACCTTTGACAGATTATTCAGAAGCTGGACATAGTTGATAGAGACTCAGTGAGCTTGACAATGTCAACAGAAACTTTGGAAACTGAAATGCAAAGAGGAAGAATAAAATAGATAAAAACAGAACAACACCCAAGAACTGTGGGAAACTTTAAGAAGATGTAACATATACATAATTGGGATACCAGAAAAACAGAGAATGGAGCAGAAGAAATATTTGAAATTTTAATGGCTGAGAGCTTTCCAAAATTAATGACAAACACTATATATACTTCAGATTCAGGAAATTCAGAGAACACTAAGTATAAAACTTATTTAAAAATCTATACCTAGGTATATCATATTCTTAATAGATTTAAAAGATAACTTTTTAAAAAGTACTCATGGTAATGATATATTGGGTGACACATGACATGGCATTTATTGGTGAAATATGTTGGCTTATCAACCTGGATAGAGCAGCTATTATTTTTCAGTTTATTACCCAAATTTTCATTAGCATCATGTAATATGTTATCAATATGTTGACCTATCATATTGAGAGAAAACTTTAATTTCATACTTATATCATCCTAGCATTTTATTCACTATAATTTTATATGCTGACATTATTCATTTCTCACCAACTGTTTGGCATCTCTTTTCCTGGGCAATAAGTTCTGCTAGTAAATAACTTATGTTCTGTGTCTTTTCACTGAATTTGATTTTTTTTAAAAAATAAGAGCTTTACTGTGCTTGTTTTGATATTCTAATAGCACCTTAAGAAATAAACACTTTTATTTGTCAAATGCCTACAACTTGTAGTGAAGTGTTGTTTCAATTTTTCTGGAGACATTGATGTATTTCTAAGTTGCTTCCCACATACAGCGTAGTGAAATAGAACTGTTTGGGTTAGCATTTCAGCCTATACAGTGCCCATTCATAAGTAGCTGTCACTGTAAACACAGTGTCATTGGTATGCAGGTTCCTTGTAGCACTAGTGTGGAGAAATGAATCAGATGATAATTCTTCATCATTAATATTTTAGACAAAAACTTCATCAAGGGGCTTCCCTGGTGGCGCAGTGGTTGAGAATCTGCCTGCCAATGCAGGGGACACGGGTTCGAGCCCTGGTCTGGGAAGATCCCACATGCCGCGGAGCAACTGGGCCCGTGAGCCACAATGCTGAGCCTGCGCGTCTGGAGCCTGTGCTCCGCAACAAGAGAGGCCGCGATAGTGAGAGGCCCGCGCACCGCGATGAAGAGTGGCCCCCGCTCGCCGCAACTGGAGAAAGCCCTCGCACAGAAACGAAGACGCAACACAGCCATAAATAAATAATAATCCATGTTATAATCTGCTTCAACTCCTTACTGGAACTCAGCAGGGTTTAAATAATAAATTAAAATTACTAAAAATTCCCTCAGCCTCCAATTCTCCTTAGAGAAGGGATTATCTTTAGGAAAAAAAAACCAAAAAATAACTTCATCAAGATAATAATAATAAATAATAAATAATAAATCAGTATACACATATGTAAAAAAATGTAAATAACCAGTAAAGAAATATCACCAAAACATAAAGCCTTCACAAAATGATTCACTTCTGACCTACCCAATCCAAGTCTTGCAACATTTACAATAATAAAGTAGAAGAGGGCAGTTGACTGGGAACACATAAAACTTCCATCGTTAGAATGAACATTTCCCTCTGATTCCTTACTTACACTGAGAGAATCTACTTGTCTGTATAAGAGGAGACTGGGAAGGTAATTTATGAGAGAGAAGCTGAGGCCACCAGCCTACACACTCCCCTCTGTGCAATGCAGTGTTACCTCTACATTACATCTGTAATTGTATCTGTATTACCTCAAAATCTGAGAATGAACTGAACCCAGTGATCGTGGTTCTACTGCCCACTGCCATAGAAGAGTGAAAAACCTCTAAAGAAGTTACTAATGGGGATTCTCACTCACTGTCATCATTACAAGGGCTAGCATCACACAATATGTGAAGATTAAAAAACAATATGTAGTTTTTTCAGATGACTATTTCTTGAAGAACCCTTACTGACATCTCCCCAAGCTCTCTGGCTGCACAGAACCTCAGCTGAGTGGCCAGCACTGGAGAGGTAGAGGTAGATTGATGTTCTTTGCTGGGATCTCTTTACATATGTCAAGGGTGTTCTTTGCTGTCCTCTTTTCCTGATTGATTTCCTAAGCTCACTCTCCCCTTCCTCTGTCACTGTCAACTCACTGGACAATTTGCTCTTCTGTCCTCCAGTCATAGAAAAAATCTAAAATGATTGCTTCAACAGTTGAGATGAGGAACAGATGCTGGATTTGGTGTCACCCTTAGGAATTCTTGATGATTTCTTAGTCACACTGACAGAATTGTAAATGCTTAAGGACATTCACTGGAAATAGGAGAACCTGTTAGGCAATTATGATGACAGTCTCTAATCAACTGTCATATTAGGATGTGTTTATATTCAATCTGGACGTTATCATGATTAGGCTGAGAGACTTTAAGTACTAGAAATTCACTTAACAGATTTTTATGGAGTGTCTACTTTGTAGCAGGCAGTATTTTAAACCCTGGGATATGTATTATGAATGGTAGTCTACTCTGAAACACCCTTCTCCCAAAAAGCTTTCATTCCAGAAATGCAGGAAAATACATATAATATTTTCCTTCATTGAGAAATGCCCTGTCTTAGGCCCAAAATCATGATCTTCATGTTTTCATTTCTTCCTTATAGCAGGCCACAGGGACTTATCCTACTTTCCTCCTTCTCATTAGCTATCACCATTTCTATCCCATTCCATTCAATCTAGCTGCAAAAAAGAATGCTTTGTACTTTCAACACCCCTTTGCTTATATTCTGAATTTTAATATTCAATACTATTTTAAGTTTTGGGATGTTGATAGTATCCCACATGGAGGAGGAAACACTAAAGCTTATTAGTAAGACAATACTACCTTAACAAATAAACTTCAAAATCTCAGTGGTTTATTTCTTGCTCATGCTAAGAAGAAGAAAACAGTACGTCCTAAGAGTGGACGCCTTTCTTCCGAGGGCCGAATTCACACAGCGGCTCTTTTCACATAGTGGCTCTATCATCTCCAACACTGAGGTTTCCAGTGCCATGGTGCTTCCCTGCATCAATCTGGCAGAAAGGTAAAGAACACGGGGCATCCCTTGTAGGAGGTTTTCATGGATCAGGTTTATAAGTGAACACATATATTACATCTGTTCATATTCCATCATCTAGAACTTAGTCTATGGCTATGCCTACTTACAAGAGAATCTGGGAAATCTAGTTCAGATATATGCCCAGGAAAAAAGAGTAAAACAGGTTATCTAATGAGGTAGTCAGTCTCTGCCATAAATAATGAGGATTCTAAGATTCTGGAATATTTCTAAGACTACTTATAGTAGTCAATTGATGATTATTAATTATAAATAAATAAATATTTAAAAAATTATTAATCATATTTAAAAAATTATTAATCATAAATAAATAAAAAATATTTTAAAAAAGGAAAAATCATCATTAAAAAAATCTTAATTACATATCTACTCTCCAGAAGATATTACATCCTGTTCTTTCCTTTGAACCTCTCTATCTAAGTGACAAGGAAACAGGAGGAATTCCAACACAATTATTACACAGCAATATATACCATATGCCAGGACAATCAAAACATGATCCCCATCAGCTAGGAGAAGCTCTTGTGGTTATCTGTTGCTGTAATGTAAGCCAAGGTTAGCCCAGCATAGCTGTGCCTCATGAAAGAGAGTGGATGTAGATCTACCTATCCTTTGCCCTTTGCTGCCACCCCAAAACTGGAGATCCATCTTGGATCCTAATTTTTAATCAGTACATTTTGCAATGTAATTCACAGCTGCATATTCTCAACACTGTCAAATCTCTAGCTGACCATGGACATAGTCCTTAGCATATCCTCATACAAGAAAGTATATATATATATCAATATATATCATCAAGGATTACAACATAAAGTGAAGAGTGCCATAATGGAGATATATATAAAATGTAATGGTTGAGCAGGAAAGAGAATAATGTGCTATTTTAGAGTTGAGGAAGCCTTTTCAGAGGGACTTCCCTTTGAGCTGAGAATTGCCACATGAGCCAAAAGCAGGAGGCAAATGGATATCAAAGATTTGATGCATGCAAAGGTTTATGGGATGAAAGTGAGCAGTATATGTAGCGAGGGCATGAAGTGAAAACTTGTAGGGGATAAAAAAGAAAGAAGGTTGGGGTGAGATGCTGAAGGGCCTTTCATGCTATCTTAAGGTAATTATATATTTTGTTCAATGCTAGTGATAAAGAAGCATGGTTTGGAAGAGCAAGGCAAATTATAGCTGTTTTGACACAGAAGATATTTTTCCATATCAAAATTTAAAAGCTATTAACTTTTGTAACCAAATGATATATGCAGCAGACATCACTGGCTCTTAATCTCATTCTGACTTCTATCCCTAGGGTATGTTGAAAATTCAGTGAGCCTTAGGCATGGGATGAGGAAGGAGGTATAGTTTCAGAATAAGGATGATGAAGGTATGAAGCTCAGGGATGGCATAGGATTACTGCACGTTACTTTTTTACGAAGAAAGAGGTATAGGAAAACAAAACATCTTGAACTCTAATGGTGTTGGTTATTTTGGGGGCCATGTCAAGTGTTCCTGAGTAAAAACGTCAAGTGTCCTGTGTTAAAATAGCTTTAACTAACCATTCCGTGCCTTCCAGGAAATATGGACAATTGTTTTTTAAAGAAAAGGTTTTCTTAACGAGAGTAAGAAATATAATAGGTTACCTATAATAGAGGGACATTTTAAAGATAAACTAAGACCAATATGTTGAAATCACTGGGATCCAGAGCCTAGATAACATGTATTTGATAAATGAATAACTGAGACACAAAATAATTTTCTAATAGTTAAGACTGCCTTGGGAAACAGTGGGTCCCAAGAATAAAGTTATTCAAACATAAGCTTAGATGCTATAGAAAAGAATTCTAGCAGCATATGAGTTGTTATTCATTTATGGCTTCTCCTGAACCCTAAATTCAACAATCATTATAAGCATTGCCTCAATTCAAATTGGTAGCAAGCTTTTCGTATTGAAATATGAAACAAGATTCCATACTGAGTAAGGCATAACCCTTTATAGAACATAGATTTTGTGATAATGCCAAGATACACATTGAAGAAACTCTACTACCCAAAGTTCATTTAGTATTTGTTCAAAAATATTTATTGGGTATCTGCTATGTTCAAGGCATTGTTTATTAGTACTGCTGATATTTTTTTGAACTAAAATCCATAAAATTCCAAATAGAAAGTATATTTTATTAGAAGACAAATAATGAACAAACAAACAAATACATATAAAAATGGCAGGTTGGGGCTTCCCTGGTGGTGCAGTGGTTGAGAATCCACCTGCCAATGCAGGGGACATGGGTTCGAGCCCTGGTCTGGGAAGATCCCACATGCCGCGGAGCAACTGGGCCCGTGAGCCACGACTACTGAGCCTGCGCGTCTGGAGTCTGTGCTCTGCAACAAGAGAGGCCGCGATAGTGAGAGGCCCGCGCACCGCAATGAAGAGTGGCCCCCGCTCGCCACAACTAGAGAAAGCCCTCGCACAGAAACGAAGACCCAACACAGCCAAAAATAAATAAATAAATAAATAAATAAATAAATAAATAAATAAATAAATAAAATGGCAGGTTACAATGAGTTTGATATTTAAAACAAAAAGCATAGAGAGAGGTACAGAGTGATGAAAGATAATGATGACTTTTAATAGAGTGAAAGAATCCTTGAGAAAGAAGATAACTGAGAAAAGATCTGTATGAAGCAATGGAGCAAACAAAGAGATGATAGGAAGGAAATTCTTTCCAGGCAGAAGGAAGAGATGATACATAGGTCCTGAAGAAGTGAACAACTTTATGTGGTTAAAGAGCAGTATTAATTCCAGTAGGGGAGGAGCAGAGTAATTTAGGAGAGAGTTATGGGAGAAAAATTTAAAGAGGGTGTGGGGCAAGATGTTCTAGGGCTTCAAGGAGTATGGCAAGTAGTTCGGATTTTAATCTAATGGTGTAGGGAGGAAGTCTTTGGGAGGTTTAAACAGGGAAATGATATAATCTTATGTGTATATTTTTAAAATACTGTAGGTATTTTAAAAATACTTATGGTATTTCAGGAATAGACTGTAGGGGAATAAGAGTACAAGTAAGGAAACAGAAGACTTCAGTACTCTATACAAGATGAGGATGGCTTAAACTAGGGTGGTAGCAGTGTTTGGTAATTGGTTTATATTTTGAATGTAGCTTTTTCAGGAATTTTTTGTCTGGATAGGATATGGAGCTGTAGGAAAGAGAGGAATCAAGAACAAATCCTGGATTTGTGGGCTATAAAACCTAGGTAAAGGTTTCTAAATGGGAAGACCACATGAAGAAAGTTTTTTGTGTGATTATTTATTTGGCAAGTGCAACAAGATAATTAAGACTTATCTTTTATTTCTGTTAATTTGAAGAAGCTTATTAGGCATCCAACTGGTAATGTTGACAAGGTAGTTGGTTCTGTTACTCTGGATGTCAGGACAGAGCCAGAGCTGTAATTACTAATTTTGGAGATCTTACTATATGGATTCCATTTAAACCATGAGACTTAATGTGATTATCCAGAGTGGCAGTTTGGGAAAAGAGCAGAAAATCAAGGACTGAATGTTGTGGGAGAAAACACTAACAATGAAGTCAATGAGTTAAGAGAAAGAGGAGAAGAGTATGGTAACTTGAAAGCCAACTGAGAAAATGAAAGACTACTTACTATGTATGTAAAGTCATACAGAGATATCAAGAAATATGATTAATTTTTCTGGCTAGACTGCTCCTAACACACTGGTCAGAAGACATCCATGCACAATTCAGCATGTTCATACTGTTTAACATTACAAAGGACTCTGTCTTCAAAACCAAATGATTAATTCCAACAAGTACTGCTCCCAGTTAGAACAACTGAAAGCAGATGAAAAGCATCCACAATTAGTCAACAGAAAATGAATAATCTTCCATCAGGATAATGCAAGACCCCATGTTTCATTGATGACCAGGCAAAAACTGTTACAGTTTGGCTGGGAAATTCTGATTCAACCACCGTATTCACCAAACACTGCATCTTCAGATTTCCATTTATCTTGGTCTTTACAAAATTCTCTTAATGGAAAAAATTTCAATTCCCTGGAAGACTGTAAAAGGCACCTGGAATGGTTCTTTGCTCAAAAAGATAAAATGTTTTGGGAAGATGGAATTATGAAGTTGCCTGGAAAATGGCAGAATGTAGTGGAACAAACAGGTGAATATGCTGTTCAAAAAGTTCTTGGTGAAAATGAAAAATGTGTCTTTTATTTTTACTTAAAAAAACAAAGGCATTTTTTGGCCCACTTGAATACTACAGAATAAAACTTGGGCCATATTATTAAGGGTCTTGAATTTCAGGATTTGGGGGGAAATGTTCATTTTATATGACATCTGAGCTTCAGAGAAATTTTTCTGGAAGTAAAGTAACAGTGAATTAGAAAAAGAAGACATTAGAGACCCAGTAGCAGGCTATTTGATAATTCAACATTTAAAAAACTGAAAAATTGATTTGTATTTGAAGAGCAGGCATGATATACAGAGGAAAATATACAGCAAGGAGGTAAGAATGTATGACCATGGTTCAGTAGGGTGTTTGGAAATAGAGAAATATATTGGAGATTCCCAGGCTATGAGATAGTAGTTGAAATATTGAAGAGAGTAAAAAGTAAGAGAGGAAAAGGAAAGAATGTATCAAACTTGATATTGTTTATATTTAGAGGAGGAAGGGTTATTCAAAAGTTGAGAAGGATGGAAGCAAGGATCATGACAGGGAGATCAGGTAGTAATGTTAAAGAAATAACAAATCCTCACATTTGATTGTTTGGGGGTCAAATGAAGGTGTGTTTGTAGCCTATAAGAGGATGACCTGGGACTTTCCTGGTGGTGCAGTGGTTAAGAATCCACCTGCCAATGCACGGGACACAGGTTTGAGCCCTGGTCCAGGAAGATCCCACATGCCATAGAGTAACTAAGCCCGTACACCACAACTACTGAGCCTGCACTCTAGAGCCCACGAACGACAACTACTGAGCCCGTGTGCAACAACTACTGAAGCCCGTGTGCCTAGAGCCCATGCTTTGCAATAAGAGAAGCCACTGCAATGAGAAGTCTGCGCACTGCAATGAAGAGTAGCCCCCACTCACCACAACTAGAGAAAGCCGTGTGCAGCAACAAAGACCCAATGCAGCCAAAAATAAATTAATTAATTTTAAAAAATAATGTATCCTTTGAGAAACTAAAAAAAAAAAAAAAAAGGATGACCTTGCAACTTACTGTCCAAATTGGGACACCACTGAAAGGAGATACCAACAATAATCATGATAATTGATCTACAACCACTATAAAATTAAGATTGTCTCTGGAATGCTGGATATACAGTCACTCTGAATAAGAGGCGTGAGTTGGGGAACAATTACAAGCTATATAGCTGCTAAAGGGAGAGTAAACACTTGGTGAAGTCAGAGAATAGAGAATAAAACCAAGAGCACAAGCAGAGAGAAGCTTCAAGAGGGCTGAGGAATAAGACACGGAGATCACCTTCCTCCCCACAAATGCATCAAAAATATATCTACATGTGGAACAACTCTTACAGAACACCTACTGAATGCTGGCAGAAGACCTCAGACTTCCCCAAAGGCAAGAAACTCCCCACGTACCTGGGTAGGGCCAAAGAAAAAAGAAAAAAACAGAAACAAAAGAATAGGGACGGGACCAGAACCTCTAGAAGGGAGCTGTGAAGGAGGAAAAGTTTCCACACACTAGGAAGCCCCTCCACTGGCGGAGACTGGGGGTGGTTGGGGGGGGAAGCTTCAGAGACACAGAGGAGAGCACAGCAACAGGGGTGCAGAGGGCAAAGCAGAGAGATTCCTGCACTGAAGATCAGTGCCAACCAGCACTCACCAGCCTGAGATGCTTGCCTGCTCACCCACTGAGACGGGTAGGGGCTGGGAGCTGAGGCTTGGGCTTTAGAGGTCAGACCCTAGGGAGAGGACTGGGGTTGCCTGCATGAACACAGCCTGAAGGAGGCTAGTGCACCACAGCTAGCCAGGAGGGAGTCCGGGAAAAGGTCTGGAGCTGCCAAAGAGGCAAGAGACCATTGTCTCGGGGTGCACAAGGAGAGGGGATTCATTCCCCATGTGCCCACAGAAGGGAGAGCACTGCCTAAGCAAGCTCCAGAGATAGGCACAAGCCACAGCTAACTGCTCGGACCCCAGAGATGGGCATGAAATGCTAATGCTGCTGCCGCTTCCACCAAAATTCCTGTGTGCAAGCACAGGTTACTACCCACAACGCACCCCCTGGAGCCTGTGCAGCCCGCCACTGCCACGGTCCCAAGATCCAGGGACAACTTCCCCAGGAGAACACGCAGCGTGCCGCAGGCTGTTGCAATGTCATGCTGGCCTCTGCCAACACAGGCTTGCCCCGCATTCCAATTATGACCACCGTACCCCTCCCTCTCCCCAGCCTGAGAGAGCAACAGAGTCATAATCAGCCGCTGCTTTAACCCCCTCCTGGCTGGGCAGGGAACAGACGCCTGAGGGGGGCCTAGATGCAGTGGCAGGGCCAAGACCAAAACTAAACCCCAGGAGTTGTGCGAACAAAGAAGGGAAAGGGAAATTTCTCTGTGCAGCCTCAGGAGCAGCAGATGAAATCCCCACAATCAACTTGATAAACCCCGCATCTCTGGAATACCTGAATAGACAATGAATGTTCCCAAAATTGAGGCAGTGGACTTTGGGAGCAACTGTAGACTTGGGCTTTGCTTTCTGTGTCTGATTTCTTTTTGGTTTTATGTTTATGTTACCTTACTTTTTAGTGCTTGTTATCATTGGTGGATTTGTTTATTGGTGTGATTGCTCTCTTCCATTTTTATTACTTTTTATTTTATTATTTTTTCCCTTTCTTCTCTTTTTCTGAGTGTGTATGTGTATGTTTCTTTGTGTGATTTGGTCTCTTTAGTTTTGCTTTTACCATTTGGTTGGGGGTTCTATCTGTTCATTTTTTTATTTTTGTTTTTTGTTTATTTCTTCTTTTTCTTCCAAGCCATGTGGCCAGCAGGATTTTGGGGCTTCAGCCAGATGTCGGGCCTGAGCCTCCAAGGTGGGAGAGCCGAGACCAAGACACTGGACCACCAGAGACCTCCCAGCCACACGTAATATCAATAAGCGGGAGCTCTCCTGAGATCTCCATCTCAACACTAAGACCCAGCTCCACTCAACGACCAGCAAGAGGCAGTGCTGTACACCCCATGCCAAACAACTAGCAAGACAAGAACACAACCCCACCCATTAGTAGAGAGGCTGCCTAAAGTCATACTAAGTTCACAGACACCCCAAAACACACCACCAGACACAGCCCTACCCACCAGAAAGACAAGATCCAGCCACACTCACCAGAGCACAGGCACCAATCCCCTCCAACAGGAAGCCTGAACAAGCCACTGAACCAACCTCACCCACCGGGGGCAGACACTAAAAATAATGGGAACTATGACCTGTAGCCTGTGAAAAGGAGACCTCAAACACAGTAAGTTAAACAAAATGAGAAGACAGAGAAATGTGCAGCAGATGAAGGAGCAAGTAAAAAACCACCAGACCAAACAAATGAAAACAGGCAGTCTATGTGAAAAAGAATTCAGAGTAATGATAGTAAAGATGGTCCAAAATCTCAGATATAGAGGGGAGAATATACAAGAAACATTTAACAAGGACCAAGAAGAACTAAAGAGCAAAGAAACAATGATGAACAACACAATTAATGAAATTTAAAATACTCTAGATAGGACTCAGTAGCAGAATACCTGAGGCAGAAGAACGGATAAGTGACCTGGAAGATAAAATAGTGGAAATAACTGATGCAGAGCAGAATAAAGGAAAAAGAATAAAAGAATTGAGGACAGTCTCAGAGACATCTGGAACAATATTAAACGCACCAACATTCAAATTATAGAGGACCAAGAAGAAGAAGAGAAAAAGAAAGGGTCTGAGAAAATATTTGAAGAGATTATACTTGAAAACTTCCCTAATATGGGAAAGGAAATAGTCAATCAAGTCCAGGAAGCGCAGAAAGTCCCATACAAGATAAATCCAAGAAGAAACATGCCAAGACACATATTAATCAAACTATCAAAGATAAAATACAAAGAAAAAGTATTAAATGCAGCAAGGGAAAAGCAACAAATAACATGCAAGGGAATCCCCATAAGGTTTAAAGGTGATTTTTCAGCAGAAACTCTGCAAGCCAGAAGGGAGTGGCAGGACATATTTAGAGTGATGAAAGGAAAAAACCTACAACCAAGATTACTCTACCCAGCAAGGATGTCATTCAGATTTGACAGAGAAACTAAAACCTTTACAGACAACCAAAAGTTAAGAGAATTCAGCACCAGCAAACCAGCTTTACAACAAATGCTAAAGGAACTTCTCTAGGCAGGAAACACAAGAGAAGGAAAAGACCTACAAAAATAAACCCAAAACAATTAAGAAAATGGTAATAGGAACATACATATCAATAAGTACCTTAAATGTAAATGGATTAAATGCTCCAACCAAAGACATAGACTGGCTGAATGGATACAAAAACAAGACCTGTATATATGCTGTCTACAAGAGACCCACTTCAGACCTAGGGACACATACAGACTGAAAGTGAGGGGATGGAAAAAGATATTCCATGCAAATGGAAATCAAAAGTAAGCTGGAGTAGCAATTCTCATACCAGACAAAATAGACTTTAAAATAAAGGCTATTACAAGAGACAAGGAAGGACACTACATAATGATCAATGGATCAATGCAGGAAGAAGATACAACAATTGTAAATATTTATACACCCAATAGAGGAGCTCCTTAATACATAAGGAAAATGCTAACAGCCATAAAAGGGGAAATTGACAGTAACACAATAATAGTGGGGGCTTTAACACCCCACTTTCAACAATGGACAGATCATCCAAAATGAAAATAAATAAAGAAACACAAGCTTTAAATGACATTTTAGACCAGATGAAATTAATTGATATTTAAAGGACATTCCATCCAAAAACGACAGAATAAACTTTCTTCTCAAGTGCTCATGGAACATTTTCCAGGATAGATCATAACTTGGGTCACAAATCAAGCCTTGGTAAATTTAAGAAATTTGAAATCATATCAAGTATCTTTTCTGACAATGCTAAGAGACTAGATATCAATTACAGGAAAAAATCAGTGAAAAATAGAAACACATGGAGGCTAAAGAACACACTACTAAATAAATAAGAGATCACTGAAGAAATGAAAGAGGAAATCAAAAAATACCTAGAAACAAATGACAATGAAAACACAATGTCTCAAAACATATGGGATGCAGCAAAATCTGTTCTAAGAGGGAAGTTTATAGCAATACAGTACTACATCAAGAAACTAGAAAAATCTCAAACAATGTAACCTTATACCTAAAGCAATTAGAGAAAGAAGAACACACACAAAAGCACACTCCAAAGTTAGCAGAAGGAATGAAATCATAAAGATCAGATCAGAAATAAATGAAAAAGAAATGAAGGAAACAATAGCAAAGATCAATAAAACTAAAAGCTGGTTCTTTGAGAGGGTAAACAAAATTGATTACCCATTAGCCAGACTCATCAAGAAAAAAAAGGGAGAAGACTCAAATGAACAGAATTAGAAATGAAAAAGAAGTAAAAACTAACCTTGCAGAAATACAAAGGATCATGAGAGATTACTACAAGCAACTGTATGCCAATAAAATGGACAACCTGGAAGAAATGGACAAATTCTTAGAAAAGTACACCCTTCCAAGACTGAACCAGGAAGAAATAGATAATATGAACAGACCAATCACAAGCACTGAAATTTAAACTGTGATTAAAAATCTTCCAACAAACAAATCCCAGGACCAGATGGCTTCACAGGCGAATTCTATCAAACATTTAGAGAAGAGCTAACACCTATCCTTCTCAAACTCTTCCAAAATATTGCAGAGGGAGGAACACTCCCAAACTCATTCTACGAGGCCACCATCACCCTGATACCAAAACCAGACAAAGATGTCACAAAGAAAGAAAACTACAGGCCAATATCACTGATGAACACAGATGCAAAGCCCTCAACAAAACACTAGCAAACAGAATCCAACAGCACATTAAAAGGATCATACACCATGATCAAGTGGGGTTTATTCCAGGAATGCAAGGAATAAATATATGCAAATCAATCAATGTGATACACCATATTAACAAATCAAAGGAGAAAAACCATATGATAATTTCAATTGATGTAGAAAAAGCTTTCAACAAAATTCAACACCATTTATGATAAAAACTCTCAAGAAAGTGGGCATAGAGGGAACTTACTTCAACATAATAAAGGCCATATATGACAAACCCACAGCCAACATCATTCTCAAAAGTGAAAAACTGAAACCATTTCCACTAAGACGAGGTTTCCCACTCTCACCACTATTATTCAACATACTTTTGGAAGTTTTAGCCACGGCAATCAGAAAAGAAAAAGAAATAAAAGGAATACAAATTGGAAAAGAAGAAGTAAAACTATCACTGTTTGCAGATGACATGATACTATACAAAGAAAATCCTAAAGATGTTACCAGAAAACCACTAGAGCTAATCAATGAATTTGGTAAAGTAGCAGGATACAAAAGTAATGCACAGAAATCTCTTGCATTCCTATACACTAATGATGAAAAATCTGAAAGTGAAATGAAGAAAACACTCCCATTTACCATTGCAACAAAAAGAATAAAATACCTAGGAATAAACCTACCTAAGGAGACAAAAGACCTGTATGCAGAAAATTATAAGACACTGATGAAAGAAATTAAAGATGATACAAACAGATGGAGAGATATACCATGTTCTTGGATTGGAAGAATCAACATTGCAAAAATGACTCTACTACCCAAAGCAATCTACAGATTCAATGCAATCCCTATCAAACTACCAATGGCATTTTTCACAGAACTAGAACAAAAAATTTCACAATTTGTATGGAAACACAAAAGAACCCGAATAGCCAAAGTAATCTTGAGAAACAAAAATGGAGCTGGAGGAATCAGGCTCCCTGACTTCAGATTATACTACAAAGCCACAGTAATCAAGAGAGTATGGTACTGGAACAAAACCAGAAATATAGATCAATGGAACAGGATAGAAAGCCCAGAGATAAACCCATGCAAATATGGTCACCTCATCTTTGATAAAGGAGGCAAGAATATACAATGGAGAAAAGACAGCCTCTTCAATAAGTGGTGCTGGGGAAACTGGACAGCTACATGTAAAAGAATGAAATTATAACACTTCCTGACACCATACACAAAAATAAACTCAAAATGGATTAAAGACCTAAATGTAAGGCCAGACACTATCAAACTCTTAGAGGAAAACATAGGCAGAACATTCTATCCCATAAATTCTAGCAAGATCCTTTTTGACCCACCTCCTAGAGAAATGGAAATAAAAACAAAAATAAACAAATGGGACCTAATGAAACTTAAATGCTTTTGCACAACAAAGGAAACCATAAACAAGATGAAAAGACAACCCTCAGAATGGGAGAAAATATTTGCAAATGAAGCAACTGACAAAGGATTCATCTCCAAAATATACAAGCAGCTCATGCAGCTCAATATTAAAAAAACAATCAACCCAATCAAAAAATGGGCAGAAGACCTAAATAGACATTTCTCCAAAGAAGATATACTGATTGCCAACAAACACATGAAAGGATGCTGAACATCACTAATCATTAGAGAAATGCAAATCAGGCCACAATGAGGTATCACCTTACACTGGTCAGAATGGCCATCATCAAAAAATCTACAAACAATAAATGCTGGAGAGGGTGTGGAGAAAAGGGAACCCTCTTGCACTGTTGGTGGGAATGTAAATTGATACAGCCACTATGGAGAACAGTATGGAGGTTCCTTAAAAAACTAAAAATAGAACTATCATACGACCCAGCAATCCCACTCCTGGGCATATACCCTGAGAAAAACCATAATTCAAAAAGAGTCATGTACCACAATATTCATTGCAGCACTGTTTACTATAGCCAGGACATGGAAGCAACCTAAGTGTCCATCGACAGAGGAAGGGATAAAGAAGATGTGGCACATGTATACAATGGAATATTACATAAAAAGAAATGAAATTGAGTTATTTGTAGTGGGGTGGATGGACCTAGAGTCTGTCATATGGAGTGAAGTAAGTCAGAAAGTGAAAAACAAATACTGTATGCTAACACACATATATGGAATAAAAAAAAATGGTTCTGATGAACCTGGGGCAGGATAGGAATAAAGACGCAGATGTAGAAAATGGACTTCAGGACACATGGAGGGGGAAGTGTAAGCTGGGACGAAGTGAGAGAGTGGCATGGACATATATACACTACCAAAGGTAAAACAGATAGCTAGTGGGAAACAGCTTCATAGCACAGGGAGATCAGCTCGGTGCTTTGTGACCACCTAGAGGAGTGGGATAGGGAGGGTGTGAGGGAGGCGCAAAAGGGAGGGACTATGGGGATATGTGTATACATATAGCTGATTCACTTTGTTGTACAGCAGAAATTAACACAACATTGTAAAGCAATTATACTCCAATAAAGATGTTTAAAAAAATAAAGTAAAATACTACTTTTCATTGACATTGCACCTGGTCACTCCAGAGCTCTGATGGAGATGTGCAATGAGATTTATGTTGTGTTCATGCTTGCTAACATAACATTCTTTCTGCAGCCCATGGAGCAAGGACTAATTTTAACTTTCAAGTCTTATTATTTAAGAAATACATTGCATAAGGCTATCACTGCCATAGAGAGATTCTTCTGAGGGATATGGGCAAAGGAAATTGAAAATTGTTCGGAAAGGATTTAACATTCTAGATGTCATTAAGAATATTTATGATTCATGGAAAGACGTCAAAATATCAACATTAACAGGTGTTTGGAAGAAATTGATTCCAACCCTCATGGATGACTTTGAGAGGTTCAAGACTTCAATGGAGGAACTACTGGCAGCTATGATGGAAACAGCAAGAGAACTAAGACATGAAGCCTGAAGATGTGACTGAATTACTGCAATCTCATGATAAAACTTTACAGATGAGGAGTTGCTTCTTACGGATGAGCAAAGAAAGTGGTTTTTTGAGATGGAATCCACTCCTGGTGAAAGTGCTGTGAAGATTGTTGAAGGGAGAGCAAAGATTTAGAATATTACATCAACTTAGTTGATAAAGCAGTGGCAGGATTTGAGAGGACTGACAACAATTCTGAAAGAAGTTCTGCAGGTAAAATCGTATCAAACTGCACTGCAATGCTACAGATAAATCATTCATGAAAGGAAGAGTCAATTGATGCTGCAAACTTCATTGTCTTATTTTAAGAAATTGCCACAGACACCTGCTACCTTCAGCAAACACCACCTGAATAGTCAGCAGCCATCACCGTGGAGGCAAGATCCTCTACGAGCAAAAGGATTATGACACACTGAAGGCTCAGATGATGATTAACATTTTTTAGCAACGAAGTATACTTTTATTTATTAAGGTATACATACTGTATTTCTAACCATAATGCTATTTCACACTTAATAGACTGTAGTATATTGTAAAAATAACTTTTTTTTATGCACTGGGAAACCAAAAAATTAGTGTGACTAACTTTATTGCAACATTCACTTTATCGTAGTGGTCTGGAACTGAACCCACAGTATCTCCGAGGTATGCCTGTATATATATTATAAACATAACATTATGAGGCTTCAAAAAAAAAAAAAGAATACAAGCAGAGTAGTTCATTTTGATAAGAAAGGGGGAGCGAGTGCTCTTCCTAAACACCAATAGAGTAGGAACACAATGGCCCAGAGGCATTAATAAATGGAAAAGAAGGACTTCCTTGTAGGAAGCCTCAATCATTTCAGTAAAGTAGGCCAGGAGATCAACTAATAAAACAGAAAGGTGGAGTTGGAGATTTGAAGATGGCTGAAAACTTTTCAAAGGACCACTCTTGGAAATGGTGCAGGAAGTCATTATACATTTTAAATGCAAGTGCCACCAAGTATGATCAAGGTCCCACTCAGATTTTTGACTCTCCAGAAAGATAAATAATTCTCATAATAATGGCTACAATCTATTGATTACTTACTCTGTGCTCTAAGTGCTTTACCTGAGCAACTTCATTTTCATCTCAAAACAACCCTATGAAATAAATGGTATCATTATTTCCATTTTACAAATGAGGACACTGTGGTACAGAGTGTTTAATAGTAATCATCAAAGGCTACACAGCTAGGATGTAAGGAGTCATGATTCAAATTTAGCCAATCTGGCTTCAGAGCCCAAGGTTTTGACCCCTGAGAGCTCTGACTCTGTGTTTTGAGTTCATAAACAGATTTCAGAGTGGTATTTATTCTTAGAAGCAAGTAAAAAGGTTTTACAAGATTATACACATATCTGAGGAAAGCCAAATGGAAAGCACTGTCCAGGGAAGTGTCTCTCGCTGGCTACATCTATTGAGGCTTCCACCACGATCTGAAATGATGCTGTCATTTGATACCAAATGGGATGTAGTCAGTCTGTCACAGGAAGGTTTATACTACATTGGCCTATAGTTCTACAGATGAAAAGATGATTTTAGTCTGTAGGGTATCATTTACTAGCAGGGTATTTTCAGCACTTCAAAGAATATCAATCAGGAATCCCTGAAAGCTGAAATGTGCTTTCCTGAAGTGAGCAAGCTGGTACAATAATTCTTAAATCCTTTGTTGTCAGGGAGGAAATTTCTATGGGTTTCATCATAAAAAATATTTTATACTACAGCTAGCAAAAACCCCTATCAATCTAAGATCTAACATTAGTATATTATGGTTTGGTTGCTAGGTAATAAACGCACACTGAAAAACGCAGTTTTGGGGAAAAATGCCTCAATAAAGAGAATTCCCCTAAGGTTTGGGATAACGATCTCAACTAATATTTTACATTAAAAAAAGCAAATACAGGAGTTCCTAAGAAAATTACAAAGTTCATCACAGCTTTCTAAGAAATGTAATCTTTAGCATCTTTACCTTTCTTTATTCTAGCACCTTGCACAGTGCTTGACCTATAATAATTTGTCAATAAATAATTATCAAATAAATAATGTCTGTTTCTATTTTGTAAATTCTAAACTATATATGGACTACTAAATGAGCACGGTTTTTGTTATGATATTTTTTTAAAGATTTTTCTTCTTTTCCCATTAAAATTGTATGTACACCTGATAAGATTATATGTATTTAATCGACATTTGCATCTTAAAGTAGTGGATTTTTGTATGCAGGTAATGTTATTCAGTCATCAATTGATCAGGCTGACTTTGATACATAATAATTACTTTCTAGACAAATAACACCTTAAGGCCAAATTTCACATTTTAAAAAATCTCTGTAATTTATAGAATTCAAGAGACCATTAGCAAACGTGGTATAGAGAACAGGGGTCACAAAATCAAATATCTACAGGTGCCTGGAGGAAACAACATGAGTGAAGGGATGGGTGTGGAATGGGATAGGAATGGAGTTTCAATGTCTAATTGTAGGAGAGCCTGTCTAAAGAGGGTGGTTATTACTCATGCCAAAGACCTTTGCCATGAGTGATTATTTTAAGAGGGATTCTAGAAGAGTTAATTTTAATGTGCGATCTCCTGATTTTTTAAAAAATGTTTCAACACATTCAATAAAATTTAAAATAGTATACAAGAAAAAAACACCCTTGGGGAACTGAGAGACAGGTACAAGAAAAAAACACCCTTGGGGAACTGAGAGACAGGGCTGACAGTTACTTCTATGTATGAGTTCACAGCCCCTCTAAATTGAGGTCACAGTCTTGGCAGGTGAAGGTGTTGAAACTTACTCTTAAGTTTGTTATGACTTCTTTGTATTTGTTGAATCAACTCCTGTTTTTATAAAATGTTTTAATAAATTTCCTCATTTGCTTCTTGTTGTAATTAAACTACACCCTGAAAGCCTCTAAAGAGCATTCATAAAGATTGAAGCAGAGTTAAAGAATGAAAGCTATAGTCTTTCTTCTTAAAAAGAAAAACATGATTAATGCAATCCCACTATGGGCATATACAAATATGTGGGCAAATGCAAATATTGAAGAATCCTTGCATCCCTGGGAAAATCCCACTTGATCATGGTGAATGATCCTTTTAATGTGTTGTTGGATTCTGTTTGCTAGCATTTTGTTCAGGATTTTTGCATCTGTGTTCATCAGTGATATTGGTCTATACTTTTCTTTTTTGTGATATCTTTTTTAGGTTTTGGTATCAGGGTGATGGTGTCGTTGAATGAATTTGGGAGTGTTTCTCCCTCTGCAATTTTTTAAAAAGAGTTTGAGAAGGATCAGTGTTAGCTCTTCTCTAAATGTTTGACAGAATTTGCCTGTGAAGCCATCTGGTCCTGGACTTTTGTTCGTTGGAAGATTTTTAATTATGGTTTCAATTTCATTACTTGTCATAGGTCTGTTTATATTTTCTAATTCCTCCTGGTTCAGTCTTGGACAATTGTACCTTTCCAAGAATTTGTCTAATTCTTCATGGTTGTCCATTTTATTGGCATATAGTTGTTTGTAGTAGTCCCTTATAATCCTTTGTATTTCTGCAGTGTCAGTTGTGATTTCTCCTTTTCCATTTCTAATTTTACTGATTTGCATCCTCTCCCTTTTTTTCTTGATGAGTCTAGCTAAGGGTTTATCAATTTTGTTAACCTTCTCAAAGAACCAGCTTTTAGTTTTATTGATATTCATTTCTATTTCATTTATTTCTTCTCTGATCATTATGATTTCTTTCCTTCTACTGACTTTGGGTTTTCTTTGCTCTTCTTTCTCTAGTTGTTTTAAGTGTAGGGTTAGATTGTTTGAGATTTTTCTTGTTTCTTGAGGTGAGATTGAATTGCTATAAACTTCCCTCTTAGAACTGCTTTTGCTGTGTCCCATAGGTTTTGGCTCATCGTGTTTTCATTGTTATTTGTTTCTATGTATTTTTTTATTTCTTTTTTGATTTCTTCAGTGATCTCTTGGTTATTTAATAGTGCACTGTTTAGTCTCCATGTATTTGTGTTTTTTACAGTTTTTTTCCTATAATTTATTTCCAATCTCATGATGCTGTGGTCAGAAAAGATGCTTCATACAATTTCAATTTTCTTAAATTTTCTAAGGCTTGATTTGTGACCCAAGACATGATCTATTTTGGAGAATGTTCTGTGTGCACTTGAGAAGAAAGTGTATTTTGCCACTTTTGGGTGGAATGTTCTATAAATATCAATTAAATCTATCTGGTCTATTGTGTCATTTAAAGCTTGTGTTTCCTTATTTACTTTCTGTTTGGATGATCTGTCCATTGGTGTAAGTGGGGTGTTAAAGTCCCCCACTATTATTATAGTACTGTTGATTTCTCCTTTCATGGTTGTTAGCATTTGCCTTATGTATTGCAGTGCTATGTTGGGTGCATAAACATTTATAATTGTCATATTTTCTTCTTGCAATGATCCTTTGATCATTATGTAGTGTCCCTCCTTATCTCTTGTAACAGTCTTTATTTTAAAGTCGATTTTATCTGATACTAGTACGCTACTCCAGCTTTCTTTTGATTTCCATTTGCATGGAGTATCTTTTTCCATCCCTTCACTTTCATTCTGTGTGTGTCCCTAGGTCTGAAGTGGGTCTCCTATAGACAGCATATATATGGGTCTTGTTTTTGTATCCATTCAGTCAGTCTGTGTCTTTTGGTTGGGGCATTTAATCCATTTACATGCAAGCTTATTATCAATATATATCTTCCTATTACCATTTTCTTAATTGTTTTGGTTTTGTTTTTGTGGGTCTTTTTCTTCTCTTTGTTTCCCACTTAGACAAGTCTCTTTAGCATCTGTTGTAAAGCTGGTTTGGTGGTGCTGAATTCTCTTAGCTTCTGTTTGTCTGGAAGGCTTTTGACTTCTCCATCGAATCTGAATGAGATCCTTGCTGGGTAGAGTAATCTTGGTTGTATGTTTTTCTTTCATCACTTTAAGTATATCCTGCCACTCCCTTCTGGCCTGCAGAGTTTCCACTGAAAAATCAGCTGATAACCTTATGGGGATTCCTTTGTATGTTATTTTTTGTTTTTCCCTGCTTTTAATATTTTTTCTTTGAATTTAATTTTTGTTAGTTTGATTGATATGTGTCTTGGTGTGTTTTTCCTAGGGTTTATCCAGTATGGGACTCTCTGTGCTTCCTGGACGTGGGTGACTATTTCCTTTCCCATGTTAGGGAAGTTTTTGACTATAACCTCTTCAAATATTTCTCAGATCCTTTCTTTTTCTCTTCTTCTTCTGGGACCCCTATAATTTGAATGGTGGTGCGTTCAGCATTGTCTCAGAGGTCTCTGAGATTGTCTTCAATTCTTTTCATTCTTTTTGCTTTATTCTGTTCCTTGGCAGTTTTTTACACCATTTTGTCTTCCAGCTCGCTTATTCATTCTTCTGCCTCAGTTATTCTATTATTGATTCCTTCTAGTGTATTTTTCATTTCAATTACTGTGTTGTTCATCTCTGTTTGTTCTTTAGTTCTTTTAGATCTTTGTTAAACATTTCTTGTTTTTTCTCAATCTGTGCCTCCATTCTATTTCCGAGATTCTGGATCATCTTTACTATCATTATTCTGAATTCTTTTTCACGTAGATTACTTATTTCCTCTTCATTTATTTGGTCTTGTAGGTTTTTACCTTGCTCCTTCATCTGTGACATATTTTTTTGCCATCTCTCTCTTTTTTTTTTTTAATGAGTGGGATTGTGTTCCTGTTTTATTGGTTGTTTGGTCTGAGGCTTCCAGCTCTGGAGTTTGTAGGCTATTGGGTAGAGCTGGGTCTTGGTGCTGAGATGAGGAACTCAGTGAGACCTCACTCTGATGGATATTCTTTGGGGTCTGAAGTTCTCTGTTAGTCCAGTGGCTCAGACTCAGAGCTCCCACCGCAGGAGCTTTGGCCTGACCCCTGGCTTGTGAACCAAGATCCCCCAAGCTGTGTGGCTTGGCAAAAAAAAAAAAAAGGAAAAAACAAAAATAACAAAGTAAAAAGTAAAATTAGACTAGGAAACTAATAGATATGTTAGAAAGAATACAAAAATAAAAATATAGATGAGTCAACAACTGGAAGGTACATCAGTACCATAATAGTAAAAAAAGAGGAGGAGGGAAAAGGAAAAACAAAAGGGGGGGAAAGGCCTTGGCTGTGGAGGGTGGGGCCTAAGCAAGGGCGAGGTTTGGGTGGTGGGCGGGGCCAATGCTCAGGACCCACAGGGCTGGAAAAGGCCCTGGGGGCGGGCTTAGGCTTAAGGAACAGAAGGGGCCCAGGTGTGTCCCCTACCCCTTGTCTCAGAGGGCAGGGGACCTCACCTGGGAGCCCAGCAGGCTTCCTGGACTTGAGTGGGCAGGGCAAATGCCCTCCTCTCCTCTCCTGCTCCTCCTGGAGGGCCCCTTCTGCCTGCCTCTCCTGATCTCCCTGGCCTCCCTCCTATGCCTCCAGGACCCGCGTGGACTGGAGGGGGCTTTGGTGGGCAGGGGATCAGCCTGGGAGCTCAGCAGGCTCCCCGTGCCCGAGTGGGCCAGGCGATCATCCCCCGCTCCTCTCCCGCTCTTTCCAGAGAGTCCCTCCTGCCTGCCTCTCCTCATCTCCTGGCCTCAGGGGCGCTGATCCTGTCTAGCCTCCAATTCTCCTCTCCCCTCCGTCCCCCTATGTCCTACTGGTTCACTTTAGGGTTCCTCCCATCTCTTTGGGTATCAGAGTACCCCACCAACTGCTGGCAGGCACCCTAGTTGTGGGGAGATGTTAACTCCGTGTCTTCCCACACTGCCATCTTGACTCAGCCTCTCAGTTTGTATTTATTTTGATTTAGCTTGGTAGTATTGATCTGGGGATATATAATAGAGGAAAGGGAATATAAAACAAAAATTGGAAGATCAGAGAGATTGAATTTTGACATTTAGGAGAGTATAAGTTGTTCCAGGTTGAACAAATGGCTTATATGCTTGAATATATAAATTGAACATATAAATGGAACACATGTTTTTTAAAAATATTAAAGAAAATCTAGTCCTCAACAGTGAAACACTTCATTAACCTGTTTACTGAATACCAACAAAATGGAAGTCATGTCTGTATAAGTCATAAGTTAAAAATTTGAATTGTAATAGCTCCTCTTATTAGGAAGCCAATGATTCTCCCAGTACTTCCATAGCCCCCAAACGGGCTTAATAATTCACAATGTCATACCTTAAAAGTTAGTAGTATCATGCTTATGTCTTTTTTCTCTAGTACCAATCATTCAAAGTTTGTCACCATACTACTTTTATTGTTACTTTCATTCATTTTAACACTTTGCTGATTTGTATGTAGCACTTTAAGCAAAAACCCTAATAATAATATCTTCAAGAAATCTCATATAGACATTTTTCAAAAGAAACATTTTTAGAAGTATATGATGTATGGTCATATTCAAAAGCAACACGATATTTTAACATGCAATACACTTGAAAAAGACTATTATATTTGTCACAAACTCTTGAACCAAATTACCTGGTTCAAATCTTGGCTCTATCACCTGTTAGCTTAGGCAGAAACAGCCTCTCTCTGTCTCAGTTCACTTTCTGTAAAGTAGAGACAGTAACAGTTTTAAATGAGAAAATATTTGTAAGGTGTTCGGGCCAGGCTATGTTGGCAGAAACAATTGAAACTTTAAAACAAATCCAAAATCTAACTACTAATACACACAGAGTCCTGAATTGGAGAACAACATTACAATGGTATTTAAATAAAATGAAATTAAATAGTAATATTTCAATACTGATATGCTAGTTTTAAATTAAAACTTTATCTGTAATAGGTAAAATAACAATGTACAGAAACTCTTAGAAAAATGAGAGGGGTTATAGGAATTTAAATTAGTCAGGAAAGTACTGTGTAGTGATCAGCTTTAAAATTCAGAATTGGATTTTTCCTTTGATATATGAGGTCTGTGTTGGCCTGTTCCCATCAGCTATGATGGGGTTTGGGAAGGGCACTGAGAGAGTCAAAGAAATTAAGTGCTAAATGTTTTTACAGCTGTAAAATAATAATAGTATCAGTGACGTATACAGGTGAAATTACATTATAATTTATGTTTTACTTTGATAATGTAAAATATAAGGCTGATAGCTAGGTTTTCTATGTCACGCAATGCTGCTTACCTCCATGTGCTCAGACACTCTACATTAAACAAAGAAAATAACGTCTGAAAGCTTCCAAATGCCGATGAGATACAAAATGATCTGTGCACAGGTTTGAAACCCAGTGTGTTTTAACAAACAAGCCAACTCTACTTATACACATGTGATTATACTTTGGGGGAGAAAAATATGCATATATGTATTTACAAGTAATGTAATTTGATGGTTATTTTCCTATTTCAGAGATATGGAATTTTTCCTTATGCTAATTAAGAAAGATTGACAGGCTCTGCTCAGACTTTGAAATGATCAGTTTTCCTTTGAATTCAGTTATTGGTAGAAAAAAATGGTTTTAATAAACTCAGTGTGACTCTTAATTATAAGGGATGATCTGCAGGTACGTTTCCATTCCGAGGGTAGGATTCCTCTAGAGCACAGAGGGCAGATGTGTCTTTACAGAACAAACCCCCATAGATTAGTTTAGTTTTCTCTTCTAATGCTTACTGAAGTCTGCTGCCTAGGACTTGGGAGCAAGTAGGGTCCTATGTAGGTTTGCTTGGTATTCATGTGCACTATATGAAGCAGTCATCTATTTTACAGCTGCATAAAACAGTACATGGATTTCATGATGCAGAAAAGCAGTAGTTTATTCCTCATTTTCCATCATGTAAATTTTTACTGAATAGATTTGCATGAAGAGTCACCCTCTCTTTAAAATACAAATGAAAAATGCCATCATTATATACTTTTCTCTTTCTAAGCCTTTCTTTGTCAGAAGCAAACATTTAAAGGAGAAAAGATGGAAGAACATCCTTTAGGGTAAAATTGCCAGGCAGCACTACAGCTAATTTTCCATGCTGCAATAGTAAGGTTTATAGCAGGAATAGAGGAAACAGGTACAGTTGGAAAATAGACCCTTTGTATTCATTAGAAAATGGAGAGAAAAATATTCCTTTTCCCTATAAACTAAGAATTGTGTATAAAATGGTTGGAGCATCCTCAACCTATAAAGATAGTTTATATGTTCAACTCAAAGTAAAACTTTGTGAAAGAATCACAAAATACTTTCCTCAGAAGCAATAAATAGAAAAAAAATCTGCAATAGACCAAAAACTGAAAGAAAAACCAATTGTCATATATATTAACTGAAATACCCTTTTTCCTTTTTTTAATTAATTTTTTAAGTTGGAGTATAGTTGGTTTACAATGTTAGTTTCTGCTGTATCTTTTTCCTTTTATTATCAACTCTACTACTTTATATTAATTCATTTCCATCATTAGAGTCATTAATATTAGTGAAAAATGAATCTGATTTTGAGAAATATGTTAGAATTTCAGACTTCTATTTCCTAGCAGGATGAAATTACAGAATACCTGTAATCAAAAAAAGACTTATTTTTTAATCTGGCTTGGCTACAGGTGTTTGGAATATAATATTCAAAGATACATATCACACATAAGTTTGAATTTTACATACTAACATAGTATGTCATCAGCGCCAAATGATCTGACAAAACTATGTGGTTATAGGATATACAAGATAGTGCTTTGAGATTATTTTAATGTTTTCAAAGACAACCTCTTAAAGAACTTGTATTAAACTTTGAAGAATAGATACAGAGCAAATAAAAAAGGTGCATTTATAAAAGAAAGTATGCTAAGACTTAAGTTTCTCAACCATTTGGGACTGGATAATTATGTATTATGGGTGGCCGTCCTGTGTGTTATAGGATGATTAGCTGCATTTCTGTACTCTACCTCCGAGATGCTGGTAGCACATTCCATTCTTTGCAGTGACAACCAAAACTATCTCCAGATATTGCTAAATGTCCCTGGGGGAGAGGAGAATCATCCCTTGTTGAGAACCCCTGAATAATGGGGATACAAAGTTACATAATGGGATAAAGGATAAGGAAACCAATATTGAAGCACCAAGGTTAGGACAGATTTATGGAGGGCCTACATTATCAGGCTAAGGAGTTTGCAAATCTTATAAACAGTCCGAAACTCTGAAAGTTTCTAAGAAATTAACTAACATAATGTACATTAAACTTTAAGAATATAAAATTTATACTTGTGTGCATAATGGCATATTGTAGGGATAATAGAACATTAGGAGATCAGTGAGCAGGTTAGACAGGTTATCTTAATATGGAATAACAAGAACAGGAACTAAGATGACAACAATGAAAAGAAGTAGGGGACTGGGAAGCATTGCAATAAAACATTGCAAGGAACAAATGATATAGCCTATGTCCTACCCAGCTTGTAGAACTGGAGGACCCTCAACACTGAAAGTCAAAATAGTATATTATAGAAAAGCCTGGAATTCTATGCTAGATATGAGTTTGTACCACCTAGGCCTGTATAAGTTTGCTCAGTCTGCTATAACAAAATACCACAGGCTGGGTGGCTTAGTAGCAGGAATTTATTTTCTTACAGTTCTGGAGACTAGAAGTCCACAATCAAAGTTCAGGCCCATTTAATTTCTGGAGAAGGCTCTTTTCCTGGCTTGCAGAGGGCTATGTTTTCACTATTCCTCACATGGCCTTTATTCAGTACATGTGCAGGGGGAGAGTAAGCTCTCTGGTGTCTCTCTTATAAGAACAGTAATCCTATTGGATCAGGACCTCACCCTTATGACCTCATTTAACCTTAATTACTTCCTCAGATGCCCAATCTCCAAATAAAACCAAACTGGGGTTTAGGGCTTCAACATATGAATTTTGAGAGGACACAAATATTAAGTTAATAAGAGTTTCTATTATTGGATCAAGGGCTTAAAATCCTCCATGTCCTCATATAACAAGGAAATCAAGATCTCTAGAGGAAATATAAAAAGTATAAAAGCATAAACTTCACACCACATAAAGTGAACTCAAAATGAATCAAAGACAAACGTTAAGAGCTAAAACTATGAAACATTTAGAAGAGAATGTAGTCATGAAATTTCATCATATTGGAATACGCAACTTTTTCTTTTATATGACACCAAAAGCACAAGCAAGCAAAGTACATAAATTAGACTTCATCAAAATTTTAAAAGTTTGTGTTTCAAGAAACAGTATAAGAAATTGAAAAGACAACCCACAGTGTGGCAGAATATATAAAGAACCCTTAAAACTCAAATATAAAAAGTCAACCAAGTCAAGAGAGAAGATCAAGATTGCAGAGTAGGAGGACACTGAACTCACTTCCCCCACCTCAAAAACACGTCTAAGTATGGAGCAATTCTCACTGAGAACAAACTGGAGACGGGAAGAAAGAATCTTATAAAACCAAGGCTATAAAGAAAGATCCACATGCAGTCAAGCAGGAAGGGAAGAGAAGCAATTAGGTCAGTACCCTTTACCCTGGGAGGGAACACAAGAGGAGGAAAGGGGTCACACAGGCTCAGAGATGCACCCTGGGGAGTGAGTGGTTCAAACCACATATTGGGCACCTCAGCCCTGTGGTGGGACCCTGGGAAGGAGAGTCCTCTTAGCTGGTTTGAAAACCAGTGAGCCTAAAAGGAGGGCTCTAGGAAACCTAGGCTCCACTCATGAAGAGCATGCATATGCTTGCTTACTCCCAGTAACAAGACGGGGAAAGCTGACTGAAACTGCCTGGGACTCTGGCTGGCTTCCCATGACCTCCTCACCACGTGCCCCAGGCCACACTGAGTGCTCACTCTGGCCCCTCTTGTGCTGGTGCAGCTTAGCACTACAGTAAAGGCTGCCAATGCCAAGGAAGGTGTGTAGTTATGCGGGATAAAGTCAGTTCGACCTGCCACTGCATCTGAATGGGGGCAAGGGAAGGCATTATTAGCACTCACAAAGGTGGTAGATTGGGAGCATTCTGGAACTCTGAATGCTGTGCTGGGACCACCCCAGTGCAAACCCTGGCTCACAATAGGGACATGCTCTGACCTCTATTGCTCCAGCACTGCTCCCTCGTATGGCAAACGTGCTGATTCTGGGAGCCAGGTAAGCATACACTTAGAGGAAACAGAATCAGATTCGACCTGACGTTCAGGACTTCTTCTGTTCCTGAACTTTGGGATCCCACCTCACCACTGATAGGGTGGTGTCAGCCATTGAGCATAGTGGAAGCCCAGGCTCACACCTGGCTTTGGCTCTAGCCACTCCATCTCCTGCCCTACCTCCCACCAAGGTGATAGCTGTCAGCACACACTGAGGGAAGATGTGACCCACAGTCACTTCAGATCCAACTCTCCCACAAAAGCCACTGGGCACAGGTACCTGCATAGGGAAGCACCCATGCATGGATATACCTTCAAGACGGGGGAAAGTTAATTGTTTCACCTAAATTCATAGAGACAGAGAAAGTTTATTAAATGAGAAGACAGAAATCTGTTTCAAAGAAAACAACAAGAAAAAAAAACCCCTGAAAAGACAACTAATGAGACAGAGATAAACAATTAACCAGATAGTGTTCAAAGCATTAGTAATAAGAATGCTAACTGAACTAGGGAAAAGAATAGATGAACACAGTGACAATTTTTAACAAGGAACTAGAAAATATAAAAAAAGAACCACTCAGACCTGAAGAATACAATAACTAAAATGAAAAACACACTAAAAGGAATTAACAGCAGACTAGGTGATACAGAAGACTGCATAAGTGATCTGGAAGGTAAAATAATGGAAATCATCCAATCAGAACAGCAAAAAGAAAAACAAATTTGAAAAATGAGAACAGCTTAAGAACCTCTGGAACAACATCAAGAACACTAATATTCACATAATAAGGATCTCAGAACAAGGTGAGAGAAATATAAAAGCTTTGAAAAGGTATTTGATGGAGTTATAGCTGAAAACTTCCTGAACTTGAACAAGGAAACATATCCAGGTACAGGAAGCACAGAGTCCCAAACAAGATGAACACGAAGAGACCCAAACCAAAATATATCATAGTTAAAATAGTAAAAATGAAAGATAAAAAGAGAATTCTAAAAGCACAAGACAAGAAAAGAGTCACATACAAGGGAGCCTTATTAAAACTATCAGCTTATTTTTCTGCAGAAACTTTGCAGGCCAAAAGGGAGTGGTGTGATATATTTAAAGGGCCGAAAGGGAAAAACCTATAACCAAGGATACTCTATCCAGCAAGATTATCATTCAGAATTGAAGGAGAGATAAAGAACTTTTCACACAAGTAAAAAATTAAAGAGTTCATCAATACAAAACTGACCCTACAAGAAGTTTTAAAATGTTGTCTCTAAGTGGAAAAGAAAAGGCTAGAGTAAGAAGAGTATAGGAAAGGAAAAATCCCACTAGTAAATGCAAATACATAGTAAAGACTGTGGATCAACCACTTAAATAAGCTATACAAAGATTTAATCTATACAAAGATTAAAAGACAAAAACTGTAAAATCAACTATAACTACAACAAAGAGCTGAGGGATAGACATGAAGATGTAAAAAATGATGTCAAAAACACAAAACGTGGGACTTCCCTGGTGGCACAGTGGTTAAGAACCTGCCTGCCAAAGAAGGGGAGACAGGATTGATCCCTGGTCTGGGAAGATCCCACATGCTGTGGAGTAACTAAGCCCACGCGCCACAATTACTGAAGCCTGCACGCCCCAGAGCCTGCGCACCACAACTACTGAGCCCACGTGCCACAACTACCGAAGTCCGCACATTCTAAGGCCTGTGTGCAGCAACTATAGAGCCCGTGTGCTGCAACTACTAAAGCCCACATGCTCTAGGGCCCGCCTGCCACGACTACTGAGGCCTGTGCACTCTAGGATCCGTGTTCTGCAACTACTGAGCCCGTGTGCCACAACTACTGAAGCCTGCATGCTCTAGGGCCCGTGTGCCACAATTACTGAGCCTGCGTGCTACAACTATTGAAGCCCACATGCCTAGATCCTGTGCTCTGCAACAAGAGAAGCGACCACAATGAGAGGCCCATGGGCCACAAAAAAGAGTAGCCCCTGCTTGACACAACTAGACAAAGCCCATGCGTAGCAACAAAGACCCAATGCAGCCAAAAATAAATAAATAAGTAAATGGGGGGATCTTCAGATGGTGGAGGAGTAAGATGTGGAGATCACCTTCCTCCCCACAAATACATAAAAAATACATCTACATGTGGAACAACTCCTAAAGAACACCTACTGAACGCTGGCATAAGACCTGACTTCCAAAAAGGCAAGAAAATTCCCACATACCTGGGTAGGGAAAAAGAAAAAACAGAGACAATAGAATAGGGATGGCACCCGCACCTTGGGGAGGGAGCTGTGAAGGAGGAAAAGTTTCCACACACTAGGAGCCCCTTCACTGGTGGAGATGGGGGTGGGGGGGAAGCTTCGGATCCACGGAGGAGAGTGCAGCCACAGGGGTGCAGAGGGCAAAGCGGAGAGATTCCCGCACAGAGGATCGGTGCCGACCAGCACTCACCAGCCTGAGGGGTTTGTCTGCTCACTTGCTGAGCAGGCGGGGGCTGGGAGCTGAGGCTCGGGCTTTGGAGGTCAGATCCCAGGGAGTGGACTGGGGTTTGGCTGCGTGAAGACACCCTGAAGGGGCTAGTGCACTACAACTAGCCAGGAGGGAGTCTGGGAAAAAGTCTGGAGCTGCCGAAGAGGCAAGTGACCATTGTTTCGGGGTGCATGAGGAGAGGGGATTCCTTCCATGTGCGCCCACAGAAGGCAGAGCACTGCCTAAGTGAGCTCCAGAGATGGGCGTGAGCTGCAGCTATCAGCTAGGACCCCAGAGACAGGCATGAAGCGTTAACACTGCTGCCGCTGCCACCAAGAATCCTGTGTGCAAGCCATGTCATTACCTGCAGTCCCTCTGGGAGTCTGTGCAGCCCGCCACTGCCAGGGTCCCGAGATCCAGGGACAACTTCCCCAGGAGAACACGGCACACCTCAGGCTGTTGCAATGTCATGCCCGCCTCTGCTGCCACAGGCTTGCCCCGCATTCCAATTATGACCACCGTACCCCTCCCTCTCCCCTGGCCTGATAGAGCAACAGAGTCATAATCAGCCACTGCTTTAACCCCCTCCTGTCTGGGCAGGAACAGATGCCTGAGGGTGACCTACATGCAGAGGTGGGGTCAAAACCAAAGCTAAACCCCAGGATCTGTGCAAACAAAGGAGAGAAAGGGAAATTTCTCCCAGCAGCCTCAGGAACAGTGGATTAAATCTCCACAGTCAACTTGATGTACCCTGCATCTGTGCAATACCTGAATAGACAATGAGTGTTCCCAAAATTGAGGCGTTGGACTTTGGGAGCAACTGTAGACTTGCGGTTTGCTGTCTGTGACTGATTTGCTTCTGATTTTTATGTTTATTTTAGTTTAGTTTTTAGTGTTTGTTATCATTGGTGGATTTGTTTATTGGATTGTTACTCTCTTTTTTAAATTATTTTTTAAAATTATTTTATTTATTTTATTTTACTTTTTATTCCTTTTCTTCAGAGCCATGTGGCTAACGTGGTCTTGGTGCTCTGGTCGGGTGTCAGACCTGAGCCTCTGAGGTAGGAGAGCCGAGTCCAAGACATTGGACCACAAGAGACCTCCTGGCTCCATGTAATATCAATCAGCGAGATCTCTTCCAGAGACCTCCATCTCAAAACTAAGACCCAGCTCCAGCCAACGGCCAGCAAGCTCCAGTGCTGGATGCCCCATGCCAAACAACTAGCAAGACAGGAACACAACACCACCCATTAGTAGAGAGGCTGCCTGAAGTCATACTAAGTTCACAGACACCCCAAAACACACCACCAGACACAGCCCTGCCCACCAGAGAGTCAAGATCCAGCCCCACCCACCAGAGCACAGGCACCAATCCCCTCCACCAGGAAGCCTACACAACCCACTGAACCAACCTCACCCACTGGGGGCAGACATTAAAAATAACGGGAACTACAAACCTATAGCCTGTGAAAAGGAGACCCCAAACACAGTAAGTTAAACAAAATGAGAAGACAGAGAAATATGCAGCAGGTGAAGGAGCAAGGTAAAAACCCACCAGACCAAACAAATGAAGAGGAAATAGGCAGTCTACCTGAAAAAGAATTTAGAATAATGATAGTAAAGATGATCCAAAATCTCAGATATAGAGGGGAGAAAATATAAGATATGTTTAACAAGGACCTAGAAGAACTAAAGAGCAAACAAACAATGATGAACAACAAAATAAATGAAATTAAATATTCTCTAAAAGGAATCAATAGCAGAATAACTGAGGCAGAAGAACGGATAAGTGACCTGGAAGATAAAATAGTGGAAATAACTCCAACAGAACAGAATAAAGGAAAAAGAGTTAAAAGAATTGAGGACAGTCTCAGAGACAACGTTAAATGCACCAACATGTGAATTATAGGGGTCCCAGAAAAAGAAGAGAAACAGAAAGGGACTGAGAAAATATTTGAAGAGATCATAGTCGAAAATTTCCCCAACATACGAAAGGAAATAGTCAATCAAGTCCAGGAAGCACAGAGAGTCCCATACAGGATAAATCCAAGAAGAAACATGCCAACACACATACTAATCAAACTATCAAAGATTAAATACAAAGAAAAAATATTAAAAGCAGCAAGGGAAAAGCTACAAATAACAGGCATGGGAATCTCCATAAGGTTAAAAGCTGATTTTTCAGCAGAAACTCTACAAGCCAGAAGGGAGTGGCAGGACATATTTAAAGTGATGAAATGGAAAAAAACTTCAACCAAGATTACTCTACCCAGCAACGAATTCATTCAGATTCAACAGAGAAATTAAAACCTTTACAGACAAACAAAAGCTAAGAGAATTCAGCACCACAAAACCAGCATTATAACAAGTACTAAAGGAACTTCTCTAGGCAGGAAACACAAGAGAAGGAAAAGACCTACAATAACAAACCCAAAACAATTAAGAAAATGGTAATAGGAACAAATATATCGATAATTACCTTAAATGTATATGGATTAAATGCTCCAACCAAAAGATAGAGACTGGCTGAATGGATACAAAAACAAGATCCATACATATGCTGTCTACAAGAGACCCACTTCAGACCTAGGGTCACATACAGACTGAAAGTGAGGGGATGGAAAAAGATATTCCATGCAAATGGCAACCAAAAGAAAGCTGGAGTATCAATTCTCATATTAGACAAAATAGACTTTAAAATAAAGGCTATTTCAACAGACAAAGAAGGACACTAAATAATGATCAAGGGATCAATCCAAGAAGGAGATATAACAATTGTAAATATTTATGCACCCAACATAGAAGCTCCTCAATACATAAATCAAATGCTAATAGCCATAAAAGGGGAAATCAACAGTAACACAATAATAGTAGGGGACTTTAACACCACACTTTCACCAATGAACAGATAATCAAAAATAAAAATAAGGAAACACAAGCTTTAAATGACACTTTAGACAAGATGGACTTAACTGATATTTATAGGATATTCCATCCAAACAACAGAATACACTTTGTTCTCAATTGCTCATGGAACAGTCTCCAGGATAGATCGTATCTTGGGTCACAAATCAAGCCTCAGTAAATTTAAGAAAATTGAAATCTTATCAAGTATCTTTTCCAACTACAACACTATGAGACTAGGAATCGGTTACAGGAAAATATTGGTAAAAAATACAAACACATGGAGGATAAACAGTACACTACTAAGTAACCATGAGACCACTGAGGAAATCAAAAAATGCCTAGAAGGAAATGACAATGAAAACA